>NW_018164565.1:2625449-2653896 GCF_001263595.1 Phalaenopsis equestris
CCTATTCTTAGGGATAATTGAGACATCAGTGCTCACTGAGTAATAAGGGTATTTACAGGATGGACCATTAAGCAATATAATAAGTTTAAATAAACTTGAGGCTTTTCACCAGTTGGTGAGAGGGAGGCATGGACTTGCCTCCCCTCCATATATATATATATATATATATATATAAAATATGGATCCATAGTTCATGATAGAATAATTTGGGTGGAATTTGGACAGTAAACATACTCTTATCATATCATGTTTTGAGCTTGATCATTAAACAAATAATTATTTTTAATAGAAATTTATGTTATATAAAATATAAATAATCAAGTGTCTATGATGAGTATCATGCATTATATTATCAATATTTGTTAAGTCGCCACTACTACGTTCTCGTCTGGTGAATTCATGGTTCATGGATAAAATAACTGAGAAAATATTTGACCTGTAATATCCACTGAATATAAATGCCAACTAAGCCATTTTTTAGTTATATTAATTATATAGTGAATAACTCAATGAAAAAGAATTATGAGGCAGCAATAGTGATAAAAGCCCCAAAAACTTGAGAACAATTTCCTCTTGAACAGAACCATGCTATAAAAGTTCAATGAAAAACTTAAAACCAAGTTTCATAAAGGATTGGCAATTTCACAACTCAAAACTCCAGATAGTTCAGGTGGATGTAGATGTGGAATAACGGCAAAAAGCCAGAGGCAAATCTCAATACCTTCCATAGCAAAAAGAATCAAAAAATCCAAGCGAAGAATAAGCAGGGATCCAGGTATACTGCGTCCAACTACAAGAATTGAGACTAAAATATCTCAAACTCACATAAGAATTACTCGATGCAGCTGATAAACCCATGAAAAACAAGGCGATTTGAAACCATGAGGTACAAGTGAGCTATGGGCAGGTGATGAAACTATGAGCTACAAGGAGTAAAAGCTATAAGAACCAAACATATATCCAGTTGCAACAAACTAAGAGGGCATTAAAACATGTAAACAATCACCACAGTGAACCAATAGCAAAAGAACTAAAAATCAGCCTTATAGAAAACATGCCCCATTCTCTGATCACTCGGGAAAAACCACCCTATCCCATGAGCCATCTGAATGTGTAAAAGAACTCGGTAAGGAATAGAGTAATTTTAACTAGATTTTGTAACATTTGGATTAAGGTTTATTCATATAAGGGGTTTCTTATAGCCGTAAACCCCACCCCTCCAACATTTATTGAAGTACTCCCTACAAAGCAGTTGCTTAGGCTCAAAATTCAGACTTAAATTTGACATTTGCGTTTGAGAGAAATTATAACCTAATATAGGTTCTGCCATTTCACTTATACCGTGAACCCAGTCTGCCAACAATTGAGAGCTTTGAACCATAATGCTCAGAGAATTAATTAACAATAGTGTCAGTAATGGCTTATTTACTCTTTTAAGTTTTTTGAGCAAACCATGTGGAAGTGTCAAAGAAGTGTTTACAATGTCGACATTAACTCGTTTAGTAGAGGGCTAGTCATGCCACTTCTACTGAATAATTCAAACGCATAAAACACGTTCTATTGCGATTCAGAGGTATGGGAAATGACTGACAAAAGCAAAGATGCATCATATGGCCATCAGATGGACACAAGCTTTGGTTTTACTCAAACAAACATGTCTAAAATACATTGTTGGTTTAATTTTAGTGGTTTGATTGATAGATTTGTTATCATAGGAGCAGGTTGATTTAGTTTGGGTCTTAAATGATTAGGAAAGTCTTGATACTAGGCCAACTAATAAGTTTTGTTAGATTGACATTATAATTTTATTAAAATAGTAGTTGGTCTGATTAATCAGATTGGTTCTTGCATATAGAGGAAGGCCAAAGTGAGGTTTTAATTAAATTCAATAAGGTCTTTTAAAAATATACATCGATTTAAGCATTTAATTATCTTTTAAAAAGACATGAGTAGGACTTAACCTCAATTTTTCCCCCTCTTTTTATCGTCAATCTAATGATCTTGTTTCCTTGTAGTCTTTCAATACAAATATTCTTCAATTATTGGCTCACCTCCCAAAAAAGCTCTTCGGGTGGTGGGCAGCCCAGGACTTAAATAATATTTTTCGGCCCTACACCTTGCTGATGTGGTACTTTTTGTCTGTGGTATTCTCCTCCACCCAATCACGTGACGCCCGAATCAGCTCCACTGAAGGTCCCACTGGACCATGCAGAGTCCAAACACCTGGCAGGCAGTAATCCGCTCTGATACCACTTGTCGCTCCCAAAAGAGCTCTTAGGGGTGGTGGGTAGCCCAAGACTTAAATACTGCTTTTTGGCCCTACACCTAGCCGATGTGGAACTTTTTGTCTGTGACATTCTCTTCCACCCAATAACGTGACGCACTCGTCACGGATTGGCTGCACCGATGGTCCCCCCGGATCATGGAGAGTCCACACACCTGGCAAGCAGTAATCTGCTCTGATACCACTTGTCACCTCCCCAAAGAGCCCTTATGGGTGGTGAGCAGCCCAAGACTTAAATATTGTTTTTCGGTCTTACACCTAGCCGATGTGGGACTATTTGTCTGTGGTATTCTCCTCCACCCAATCACGTGATGCCCTCGTCACGGATCAGCTCCACCGAGGGTCCCACTAGACCATGGAGAGTCCACACACCTGGCAGGCAGTAATCTGCTCTGATACCACTTATCACCTCCCAAAAGAGCTCTTTTGGGAGGTGACAAGAATATTCAATATTTAATAAATTTCAATTAAAATAATTATTTACAATAAGCAATAAAATCACTGACCTTAACTCACTCAATTTTCCTCTTTGCAAAGTCTACAATCCAAATCTCATATTGAATCAAATGCTCTTCAATCCATGAGTTTGATTTATAATATTAATATAATTTAATATTAATATTTTAATTAACATTTAATCTAAATACATTAATTTAAAAATTCAACATCATTTATCTTATACCCTTTCCTTCATTGTCCTCAACTCTCCTCAATTCCAATCTACATATTTTTCCATCTCTAATTTCTGGCAAAATCAATAAAATCCCAAAATAATGATTTAAATACAGTTCAACTACATAAACAAAATTCTAAAAAAAGTAAAAAAATTAAACCCTAGTCGTACCTTTTTGGGTTAATCTCATTCCCACACGTTATCCATCCCTTCTTCCTTCGTGCGCAGTACCCTGTTCATCGACACAACTAGGTTTCGTCCTCGCCTTCCGAGCGCACACTTCCAGCAAACGGCGCCGACATTGGCTCGTCAACCACAAGCGACGACCTGATCTTTACACACGCACAATTGACATGCTTTCCTGCTTGGCTCTCTTCTCTCGCACCGATTCTGACATGAAACATTCAATCGGCTTTCTCATCATAGTTAAACAAGTCGTTGCCTCAAATCGCCTCTCCTTTAGCATTTTGAATGAATGAAACTCTTTAGTCACAATTGATTTCAGCTCGTGTATGATCCTAGCATCGACAGCAGGGTATAAGATGCACGCGGTCTTGCCTCCTCCTTCCTCACCCTTTTCACTCGCCGTCTACTCTGTTTCTCACTCTCCTCAGTTTCATCTCTACACTTCCTACTAGTTTGAATGGAGACGATCTTATTTGTCTCCCACTGTCTAAATTGTTGAGATGGTTGATATTTGAACCAACCTTGCCAGTTAAAAATTCTTTTATTTTCAATTATTACACCCGTCAATCGAATTAGTTCTTCCATCGGTATCTTTTGGTTCCATTTCACCCTCTCATTCGCCAACAACTTGTTCAAGTCATCGACTGTGATAACTTGGCACTCTATGGTGCCAGAAAATCCCTCAACCCTCTATGAAGTCATCGGAGGTACTTTTGTTATTATTTGTAGATCAGAACAGGGTGTAGGTAAATAAAATAAATTGGTTATTAGAAATTAAAAAGATGTAAGTTTTGTAGTCATATAGATATGCTAAATATTTTCATAGGCACATCATCACAGGCATAACCCAAATAAATTGAAGTTTAAAAACATAAAATAAAACAACTAGCAACTAATAAAATAAACTAAACTTGCTCAGATCATTTCTCTGTTAAGACATTTGTAATGAGTGTAAAATTGCAAATCACCATCACTAACCATATTTGCCTCTCATCTCCTATATAATCAATCTTCCCATCTTCAATTGTCACATTGCAAATTTAATGATAGGATCCCACGGTTCTCTCGTTCCGGCATCACTATTTTCTTCGGATTCACTTAGTTCAAATGAATTTACTAAACTCAACTCAACGAGTTCCATACTTTCATTTAGACAGTGGGATATTGAACAATGTTATTTATACCAAGGATAAGGTATTAAACTTAGAACATTTTGGAGAGCATATGGATGGGTATATGAAAAGACGAAGTAATTATGAGGAGCAATACATCCTTGCATGATAAAGTTCTAAATTCTACTGTGCTTCTAATCATTTTCCTTCGAGACTCTAATTCTGCAAGTCTGAGTTTGACACTGTCTTCTACTGTAATCTGATTGATGACGGCGACTCTGAGAGACGGTAGTTGAACCTCCAATGGATTATATGATTACTAAACATTATCAAGAAAAATGTGAAGTCATTTCTAAAGAAAACAAATGAAGTCATATTAGATCAGGGAGAAATAGATTGTAAATCTTAAGGTGATTTTGAAGAAAAATCATCCAAAGCCACCAAACAATAGATTTGTATGAAAACATTCATAGGATAAATATAAATCCTTGAAATATTAAATGTCTTCCCAGTGGCAAATGAAGATGCTGAATGTGAAGGGCTTTCCGAAAGTAATTAGCCCAACGAATTCCCAAAAACAGGCAAAAAATCAGCTACAATGACAAAACCAAATGAGCTGATTTGCGTAATGCACATTTGCATCATTACTCTAAAATAACTGACAGGACAGAAAATTAAGATGGATCATAGCATGTGATAGCTCTTACAAAAGTATTGCTGTTTGGAATTTGGTTGTATTTGATTTAGCTTCTCAATAAACAATTTAATTGCAATTCAACAAAGAAAAAGTAATTAATTAAATGAAAATCAAAAAAAGAGATCACATTGCATACAGCAGCAACGCACCGCCTTGCGTGATTTTTCTTTAAACTGGATCATTCTATTCAACCAACCAGTTGGTGTGTCAGAACACAATAGCCACATTAATTCTAAATGCGCGTGAACATGTGACTGTACAAATACAGAAGCCTGTGTCAAGTTCAAAAGAAATGGTTGCCATTTAGCAAAATTGAAATTTACCAAAGGCAGCACAAAAAACAATGAACTGCAGATCTAATATACCTTCAAGGTATCTACACCACATGCCAAATAAATAGCTGCTGTGTTCCTTGTCGCTTCAAATCTCATTTTGCCTCTACCTAAGTTATGAATGATATAAGTGATTCGATATGAATATATTTATTATTAAAATATTTTCTTATTTAATTGCTAAAATAATTAGATACCAATTCAAAGTTTATTCAATTGCTTATTTATTTAGATTAGTAAAATCATTTGTAGAAAATTTACATGAAAACCCAGACACTTATTTGAATTATTGGTTTTTTTATTAACTTATTTAAATACTTGTTTGATTAACATAAATAAATTAAAAACAAATCAAGTTCAAGTATTAAGAAAAACAATCTAAACAAGTCAATCTTGAGCATACATGTGAAAGCTCGTCTAAAGCTCAATTCGAACCAAAACTTATAATATTACCAAATCAAGACCACTTACAACCCTAGTTATAGAGATGAAATGATGACAAATATAGTTAAAAAAACAAGAATTTCATGCAGAAATGTGAAACTTGTTGAGTTTGGAGATTGTGAAACTTGTTGAGTTTGGAGATTGTCGATAAATTTTTAAGTTTCAGGTACATAATTAGTTCTAACCATACTTACAAGTGAACTTTCCAACATTTTTAAGAAAAATTGATTCATAGGATATAATATCAATAACAATGGTTACAGAGAAACACTTTGAATGTGCCTCTAAAACCAAATAAAGCTTAGCAAAGATGCAATTTGAGTAGCTAAATGGTTTTAAAGCGCCTTTATAATTTATTTGAAGCTCTTATGCACAAAATTTTATTGCTTTAGACTTTTCAACAAGGTGGAACCCAACATTAATTTATGCAAGCAATTTTGCATTGAAAACGTATGACATAAATGTCTTTATTACTTTCTGTCTTTTATCATGTATAAAAAATGCCTAGTCTTTTTTTTCAAAAATCAAACAGGAGCAACTATTATAGTTTTCATACACATTGTAGCTTAATAATATTAAACCACAACATATATATTAAAACAATTTTTAAATGACTGATTTTATAAATTTCATTAAAATGATTTTTCCATTAATACATGAAAAACATAATCCATATAATTGAAATATCATTACCATATTTATTAATGCTACAGTCTTCAATTTAGATTTTCAAATTTCCAACAACATCAAGACTAACAATTATAATTTTTTAAGTTCTCATATATTATAATATCTTTGTAATATTAAATCATAACAATAATATCATAACTTTTTCTTCAAAAAGGATTTTATTAAGACTTTAACATGTAAGCACGACAGTAAATTATGGTGATAGATTCCTTAATTCAAAAATTTCTTTTGTACAAATCTAAAGATTTGTATAACAGTGCTGAGTCGAGCCTACAAAGAATTGACCTCAATAAAATTAATGATTTAAATGAGGATAATATTAAAAGTGAAAACTAGAAAGGCCAAATTAAACACGTGGAGGGCATATTTCAAAAATATTAAAAATGAACAAATACAATTGATAATGTCATACTCATTCAAAATTTTCTTTGAGATATTAGAAGTATGATTTCTTATTTATTTTATATCTGCTAACACATTTTGTTAGAAATTTGGTTAAAGTTTATACCAACAACATATACGTTTAAATTTTTTTATTAATTTATTTCTCATCCTGTGCATTGCATGCACTGCCTGGATAAATTAGCAAGTAAAATGCCAATAGTATTCAGAGGAAGAATAGATTTACATTGGCATTCAGTGTTTTAGGTCTTTCACTTATTGGTGATAATTAAAATAAAATAGCCAGAATATTATTAATTTGACTTAAGGAGTTCAGAAGATTGTCAACTTAGTTTAATTTCACTTATTAGTGATAATTTCCTATATTCCCTCAATATTCATTTAATTGAGATAAAAGAGCTTCATTTTGACTTTGAGGTTGACTATTGACTTGAATTTAACCTTTTCAAAACATCAATTTTGAAATCTTAAAGTCGAAACAGGATTTTGAGAATTTCTTCATGATTTTGAGAATTTCTTCAAATATTCAAATAACTTTCAGAATTTCTTGTAAAATCACTTTTTTTTTATATTCAAAATAAAATATCATTAAATTTAATACAAATTACTCGAACTGAATCTTTTCAGGGAATAGAGTCTTGTATGATGCTCCAACAGACTACTAGTCACTCATTTTACTAAAGACCTTTAACGTAATTAATTTCAACCTAATAATTTCTAGTCAGGCTTGGCTAATATGGGTCAAGCCTTACACTTAAATTTCTAAGCACATTGGTACTCTGCCACTATTAGTGGGCTAACTAGTAGGGGATCACACATCTCAGGATGACCTACACATCAATCTAGAGCAATCCTTAGCCAGAAAGAATTACAAACCCACTTGAGTAGCTATGATTTTGCATAAAGGGCCATCTCATTGCCTTGTTCTAAAAAATGTAAATAAAATACATCGGAAGGCATACTTTAATAAAATTAAAAATGAATAAATACAATGCTGACACATACCATCATTCAACATTTTCATTGTGATAGTAGAAGTAGGGTTTCTTAATTATTTTATATTTACCGTCCCACTTTGTCTAAATTTTGTTATAGTTTAGTCCAATTACACACAAATTTCAAAGCTTTTTATTAACTACTTTCTCATCCCAAGAACTAACGGGGTAAATTAGACGGTAAAATGCTAGCATTCCAAAGGAAGACCACATTTAGGCGTTGTTTGGTCAGCTGCAAAAAAGACTGCATTGCATTGTATAAGTTTTGGAAATCCAGTGATTTGGTAGGAAGAATTTCAAATACAATGTAATATAGCAATGCATTTGGAATGCATTCCTTCGTTCATTTCAATGCATTTGAAATCCATTGGATTTGAGTAAATTTAAAATACACGATTTGATGTAAAATATTGTCGGCCACTAGAGTTGCCTGCCACCAACCGCTTGCCACCGCCGCCCACCATTACAATCCGCTCGCTGCCACCGGCGTCAGCCCACCGCCGCCCACCAACACCGTTGTTAACTTTAAGTTGCCCACCAACAACATTGCCGCCGCTACCAGCTGACATGCCTACCTGCCGCCACTAGTTCAACTTCCTACTTACCGCCAACCGTCTGCCCGCTGCTGCCACTCGGAGCCCATCGCCACCCAGCCTATTGTCAATCTCACCTTTTATATTACTTTCATTTAAGTTCAAAAGAAGTAAAAATTATAAAGTTGTGCATTTATTTTACACTAAACCAAACAGCTCCTAATTATTCCAAATAAAACATATTACTTTGATACTACATTCTTTTTACACAGAAGTATTTTTTCAGCAAACCAAACAGACTCTCACATTTGACATTCACTGTATTAGATTGCTAACTATTCATAGAATTACTAACAATTAAATTTTAGATTGCTACAAACATCAACCTCTCGCAAGACATTGCATTTGACAAAAGCTTCATTCCCAAACACAGCAATGTCACACGCTTAATGCAGGTATGCCGTTCCTTATAAAAGGAGACAGCAACTGAACAACAAAGTAGAAAACAATGTAGAAATAGATTTTCTTGGCTGCCCTACCTGCAAACATGACCTTATTTTAATTTGTCCCATGTGATTTAGTTTTTTCATTTCAATTCACGATGTTAACTTAATACTCAATACCTGGCAACAAAATTAGAGAAAGATAGAAAGTATTTGATTTTTATAGTCTTTTTACTGATTAATTTGTAATAATTGCATTTTAATCCACATATATTAAATATCTGAATTTTTATCGGATGGTAGATGGTTCCCAATCATAATACATTGTTGAAGTGTGTGCTAGCCAAACCTATATAGCTTAAAAGAATCTCAGCAATCTCATAATTAAAAGAAATATAAGAGTTCCATTCAGGTACAGCTAAGAATGAATTTAAAGGAAAAAAAAATCTCCTTCATCCTGAGGCAGAACTTTGTTTAATGTTCAGCTAGTTAGAAAAATCTCATTCAAGTACATGGCTAGGGTTTCGTCCACGCCTCTGCTGTTGTAATTCCAAGCTCGTAGAAGAAGGGGGGTACGTTCCTCTGTTTCTGTCGTTTGCTTCGTCGAGCTGCGCCTGTGCTCACTGCTCGTTGCTCGTTGTAGGGCCGATCATGCTCTCCGGCTCCGTTTCCTGCTTCTGCGGCGTTGTCTCGCTGCGGTTCTTCTACGCGGCTTTCTCGAACTGAGGTTTCGACTCTGTCGAGCTCATCTGTTGTTCCTGTATGTGGTTTACTGTCTTCTGCGCAACGCCCCGACCTCTTCGGCCCTCTACCCGACCTGCAAGGCTTCTCGGGCTTCTCCTTGCTGTGATGGAGCTTCCTTCTTCTTCGGTTGAACCTGGAAAACCTCATTTGCCCACATTCCGGGTAATCCTCAGGGGGAAACGACGGTTATGTTCCCCTCAAGTTATAAGGAGAATCGTGATGGTACAGGTGACTGCCCCTTTATTAATTATGTAAGCAGGAAAAGTGGGAAGACAACACTTTTTTTCTACCCTGATTGACAAATTCAAATTTGCTCTCACTGGAAAATGTCAGTGGGGACACCCACCTATGGAGATTATCAGAAAAAGTTTTGATGACCTCAAATTAGCAGTAAAGTGGAAAGTGGGGCTCATGGATGGAGACATGTTTTGATTCAGTTAACCATGCCTGAAAACTGCACTCGTATTTTCTCCAAAAATTATTTTAACTTTGTTGGTAAACCTATGAAGCTATTCAAGTGGTCTCAAGATTTCGACCCAAATCATGAAACTCTCATTGTACCGTTATGGTTTAGTTTATCTGGTCTTAGTTTATTTTATCTGGTCTCAAGCTGCATTTTTTTCACTATCAGGTTCTCTACTCTATTGGGGTCATCCTTGAGAATCCTTTGAAGCTAGATTTGCCTACTTTTAACCTAATCAGACCCTCGGTGGTCAGAATACTTGTATAAAGGAATATTACTTTATTTGATGTTACTGAAGTCTGACCGGGTACAACCCATAATGGTTAGTGGCAACAAATCGCCATGGAGCACAGAACCCATATTGTACCCACTGTAAGATGTTTGATTGTGTCCTTGATAAATGCCACAAGTTTCATCCAAATTTAAAATCTAAGTTCAAGTAAATAAGGATGGATTCTAACCACACTGCTCTAGACATTCTAATTCCACTTGGGGAGGATACTACAAGACAGGAGGTGTTTGTTGCCCCTGAGAAACCCCCCATGACACTGTTGTTACTATTACTGCGAGTGATGTGATGTTGGCACATTCAAACCCCATAAAAAACAATACTGATTGTCTATTACCTACAAATGATAGTGTTCATACTGATAATCAGAAGAGTCTCGTAGCTCCACTTCTTCAGGAGTATCCGGTGTAGAGTCAACTCATACTTCACATATACTAGAACCTATTGCGGGTACTACGGTTGGTAATCATTCTGCTTCAACTCTACCACCCCATCAGACTGATTCTTCGAAAGAGGAATGACAGGTCTATTCCAGGAGGAAGAAGAAGAATGAAGGCCGACTCCAGCTCGGGAACATATTGGATGATACAATGATTACTACTGGCAATGGCAATCATCTTACCAGCTTATTAGCTTGCTCTTACCCTAGAATTTTTGTCGATTTTTTTTTATTTTGTTATCGGCACTGTTAGACTTTTTATTTAAGTATTTAATTTTTTTTTATGTTTTTTCTAATTTTGGAACCATTCGTGGTTTTTGTGTGGGCAGCGTGCCATGCTTGGGCCCTCCCACACATTGTAGCTGTATCTTTTATTCTATTTATATATTAGCCTTTTTGGGCTTTCAATATATATATATAGAGGGGAAATGAGCATGATTCACCTTCCTACATGTTAGAAATAAAGGTGATTACAAAAGTTGTTGGGGTGAGGTCCCCCAAACTAAAAATCCAAAAAATACAATGCTCACACATAAAGGGGGTCCTAAACCACCTACAAAACCTCTGAAACCCAAAAAAAGCTAACAAATGGTATACCCAAAAAAAAAAAAAGATCGTATACCCAAAAATCTCCAACCAAATAGATGTGAACATCGATTTCTTTTTAATATATATATATATATATATATATATATAAGACAAATTCATTGATGTAAAAGAGAAGATACAAAGGTTTTAGTTAGTGGATACAAAGAGCTCACTCACAGAGAATACAACTCACTCAAAAAGAGACTTTAAAACACTCGTATACCCCAAAAAAGAGAAGAAAAACTCCTATTCATGGTGGGTGGATTTGCCACTCCCCTAGTTCTAGGGAGAGTCCAACACCAAACTGAGATGAAAGCTTCCATCTGAAACCATCAAACAATCGTCCTGGAAATTTATGAGTTCTAGCATTTCTTTTATCTTCTTCCTAGATTTGTAAACTTGTCATTCATTTGTCAGTGTTTGTCCCATCTGATCTATTTGTGGATCTTCGATGGAGAGCTCACCCTGGAGGGTTTGTTGATCTGTAACTTACTAATCAGTCTCAGCCTGCAGCACACCTTGATCATGACGCTCCTCTAGGGCTTGATTACCCTCTTCTCTCTAAGGAGGAGCTATCACAACAACAGTGGGAAGTAGCTGGAGAACTGGTTAGTGAGGAATAACCTGATGAGACAAATTTTCATTCAACATTTCTGGAAGAACTTCAGTTTTTGCTATATTTTCCTCTATTTGGGTGATGTTATTAGAAACTGCAGAATCCAAATGCACAGATGTTGGATCTCAAATATGGATGAAACCTGAAACATTTGGTAGGTGTGTGCCCAATCAGTTTACAGTGATTATAATAATAGGGTCTTTGCTCTGCAACAATTGGTTGTCAATACCCATTGTGGGCAATACCAAGTCATAATTCTTCCAAATCAGGGAGGATGATATCCCTTTCAACAAGAATCCTTGCGACCGAAGGCCCAGATAGGTTGAAGGTGGGTATGTCCAATTTCATAGGCCTCCCTAATACAACTCCAATAGAATATAGGACTTAGTGATTAAAGTAGAGCAACTTTAGGCCAGGTAGTTTAAAGCAGGTTGAAACTATAGAAGATTCTTGGCAAGGATCTAATTCAGTAGACCACTTGAGCAATTTCATATATTTCACATTAATTCTCATAAACTTCTTGGAAAAAATTTTAACATACTCATCTACTTTAGATAATTCATCATCACATGTCTCCATCAAAGAGACCACCCTTCCAATGTCCCAATAGTTTGAGATCATCAAAAGCCTTTTGAATGATTTTCACTTTAGGATGTCCCAATTGGAACTTTCAAATGGAGTAAATTTGCACTCATCAACCAGGTTGAAAACTTCAACAACAGAGAAAATTAGAGCTAGTTTGTCACTCCTACTCGTCTTCTTGATGAGATTACAGTCCCTCTGACCTTCAAAGGATTCATGATAAACCTAAGGGAAAACCTGATCCACTGATCTCACAAAACCAACCATATCAACATAAGAAGTCTTCCCAAGGTTTAAAACTGAAGCAATTGGTGTTTGAGGAACAGAATCCATATAGCTGAGATTCGAATAGCGAGAAGCTACTGTGTGTGAGTGGTCACTGCTCGTGCATGTAAACCGAGAGCGGAGGAGGAGGAGGCGAACGCTCACTCCTGAGTAATCGAGCAAAAGGAGAGAAACAATGTGTCGAGGAAGAAGCAACGCGCGAAGCAGAAAGAGACGTCAGGTCGAGTTCGTACAGGAGGGAACAACCCTATATATATGACGAGAAAAGCTTTTTTTAACTTGCACCAGCTTTTCCTTTATTTTTTGTAAACCAAAAATAGAATAGAAAAAATAATTAGAAACACAACAAAGTTGATTTCTTTTAATTTAGTCCCACATCCCACATTATTTGAACATTCAACCTTCTAATGTTTAAATTGTAGCGCATAGCTTAGAAATTTGAAATTTTAATTCACATGGGGTATATATCAGGAATTCATGGGTTCCAAAGATATGATCTTTAAAGTTTTTTAAAAGCAATAAAATTATTATTATCATCTTATTTTTAAGCTAGAAAAAAACTCATATTTGGCTCATGTTCGTCTTGAATTCCAATGAGTCGAATACAAACACAATGTTGACAAATAATTTCAAACACAAGAAAACACAAATACACCAATTTTCAAATGAGCTGAGCAACAATCAAACTTCTAGCTTGCTCAACTTAGGCTCGTTTACACCCCTACAGCAATCCAATGTTACAAAGTTTAAAACTCATAAGACCCCAAATGCTAAAACAAGTTCGGTGATAAAAAGGCCCGGTAATATTCTTGTTTAGATAAAGTTCTATTTGTCAAAGTTTTATTTTTATTTTTTAGTTTGAAAGCATGCATATAACGTAAATGTCTGTTAAAATGGGATGTATTCTCTAGTATAATGTTGGCGCCTATGCTTGTAATAATTTGTGGTTTTTATTCTAAACATTTCATCATAAGTTTGCAAGAATGTGCCCAAGACACTAAGACATCATACTTTATTAAGTAAAGTTTTTTTCACATTTTTTAATTCTAAGAATTAGTAAGTAAAATTTAATGTTGAATTTTCTGATCGTTTTAAGATAGATGGACAGTAAGAAGAAAAATAAAAAAAATGATGGCTCGTGGCATGAAGCTCTTGACAATTTTTTAGTAGCAAAACAATGCTTAATAATTACTTCTCGTACAAGGGCATTCATATTTATACGAGCATTGACCAACAACTTGTTTCAGCACGTGCCCTAAAAAGGACCATAGATGCTACTTGTCCACTATAATATTTGAAGGCAAATTCAATGTTTTACCATGTGCATTGGGGCTATCAAAATGGAAGTTCAATCAGGCAAGTTTGGTCGAAGGTAACTCTTAGGGACAATTTGGTTAAGTCCGAAAAGTGATTAATTGGATTACTCAAAAGATAGTTTAACCTTTGTGGTCAGAGTTCATTAGGGTATTATGTGAAAATGGCTCAAATGGTCTAATCAAACATTCAAGATTTATGAAATCAAGTAATGTCAACACACCCATCACCTCCTCTTATAAATTACCCTTTGGATTCCCCCATTTACTTGATGTTGTTCCTGAATTTTTAACCATTATGCAATAGGTGCTACACAAGGAGAACACAATGCAAAATTACAAAAAAAAAACCCTTATCACACTAAGTGGGGTCAGATAGATGAATCATTTTTCTCCACTGTATCATGTTGTGTCATATTTTCATTTAATTCTAAAAAATTGAGATAATTTTTTCTATAGCATGCCCAAAATCGTTTTAGGTCTACCGCTACCTTTCTTAAAATAAGTAGAATCTAAAACACCTACTCTCTTAACTGGATCATTAGATGGTTGATGTTTAATGTGACCAAACCAACTAAGAGGACTCTCTCTAATCAAGCTACACCGACCCTTTCAAGAAGATATTTGTTTTGATTTTGTCTCTAAGTGTAAAGTTACTCATCCACCTAAATGTTCTAATCTCAGCAACATTTAACTTAGTTTTATGCTTCTCTTCTATAGGCCAACATTCTACGTCATAAAGCATTCCAAGTCTCACCACCATATTATAAAACTTTTCTTTAATTCTAAGCGGTATTTTTCTATCACACAACAGGATTGATGCATTCCACCACTTCAAGCATCCAAATTGTATTATACTAATAATATCCCCATCTATATCACCATCACTTTGAAAAAAAGAACCGAGATATATAAAACGTTCACTCTTTTTAATGACTTGATTACTTATTATTACAACCACCCTGCCAACAGATCTACTACTACTAAAATTACATTCCGTGAATTTAGTTCTAGATCTACTCAAACAAGTCTTTAGTTTCTAAAGTTGACCTCTACAATATTATGTTTTTCCTAAACTATTTCTCTAGTCTTAACCACAAGAAGTATATCATCAGAGAAGAGCATACACCAAGATACATTCTCCGTAAATGTCCAATAAGAACATCCATAAATAAAACCAATAGATAAGGGCTTGAAGCCAATCCCCAATGTAATTCAACTAAAATAGATAAATAGTTGGCCAATTTCTTTTTCTATTCAAACACAAGTAAAAACTCTAACATACATATCTTTAATAACTAAAATACAAGACATAATAAAATATAAGACATAACAGCACTTTTCTTTTCTATAACTCTCCAAATAACTTCTCTTGGAAATTTCTCATAAGTTTTTTTTTCTTCTAAATCAACAAAAATCATATGTAAATCATCCTGACCCACTTTGTACTTCTCCATCAAACCTTTCGATATATGTATAGCTTGACTTGCCCAACATAAATCCAAATTGGTTGTGAAAATGTTCGTATCACATCTTAACCTATGTTCAATTACTCGCTCCCATAATTTTAATGTACCTCTCCCAAAATTCTAAAGTATGACACATCAGCTTAATTCCTCCATAATTTGCACATCCTTGTGCATCACCTTTTTTCTTAAAAATAGGCAACAAAATACATTTTCATCCACTCCTCAAACATCTTTTAATTTTTAAAATAATATTAAAAGTTTAGCAAGCCAAGAAATTCTCAAACCACCTAAAAATCTATGTATTTCTATTGGAATGTCATTAGGTCATGTTTTGATTTTCCACCCTTCATTTGCTTTAAAGTTGTCTCAACTTACTTTCATTTTACTAATGCGACGGTAAAAATGAAAAGTTTATTAGTATTAATGATGCTAAGATCACTAAAATATATCGTATTTTGAAAATTTTAATTGAAAAGTTTATTAAAATATCTCACCCACCTATGTTGAATATTCTCATTTAAGAAAAATATTTTTTTGATTTTCATCTTTACTACATTTTATTTGAACTAAATATTTATTTTTTTAATCACTTTGTTTGACTAGTCTATACACACACATCAAAAAATATTTTTTTTTGCTGAAAAGTAAAGTTGCATGTTTTTAGGAGATTGGATCCAACGACGAATCAAAAAATTACAGTACTCACTCCTAGGGTTTCAACCTCCAGGTTTACAAACTCGTCCAAAAAAGTCTCCAAAACTGATACAAGTATACCTCAAAAAGATTCCAAAACAAAGGAAATAGCTAAACCCAAGCAAAGAAGAAGGCAAAGAAAAACACCAATAAACAAACATCCCATCTTAGGAAAAAAGGTTTAAGATATGGCATATTGAGATTGTCCCCCGATAGGAGCAACTTAAGATAAGAATCAGGATTGGTCATTAGGATTATAGCCTTAGTCTGTGTAGCAGCTTTGGCAAGTAAAATTGTTTGTCTATTAGTTTCCCTAGGTGTGTAGCTCCATGTGATGACAATATTTGTTGAAAGTTGTTTAATCCTGCATAAATCAACAATTAAATACAAAGGAGTTTCTTTATCATTAGCTAATATGTCCAACAAAATAATTGAATCCATTTCAATTTGCAAGAATCTCCAATTCAGTTTAGCCGCAATAGATAAGGCCAACCAAACAACATATAACTCTGAGGATAAAGCACAAACTGTCATACAAGGTGAAGAAAAAAAGCATAATAGTTTGTCATAATGAGACCAATAGACCCCAACTGCACCTGAACAGTCAGCCTTCCAACTACCATCAATATTTACCTTAATCCAGGGGAAAAATGGTTGTTTCCACCATACAAGAGAGACCTTACAAAACTTTCTGTCTCGTATATCATAAACCAACCAATACTCTCAGCTCGCAAAGAAAGATGGCTTAAATTTATGATAATAAACAGCTTATGTATATAACATAGGGTATTTGAAATCACCCTATCCTGCTTAGTGCAACAATTCTCATGCTTGTGGGAATTTCTACCGAATCAAATGAACCAAATGCAGATGAAAGGAATGATGTTGAATATATGTTGTTTATGAATAGGATGAAACCAATGTTCCCTGCACTGTGACAGACCCACATGGAGGGGTTTTGATAGCAGCCCAATAGGATGAAACCAATGTTCCCTGCACTGTGACATTCTAGCATTATTTTTGTACTGAGTATGCAGATGTAGAATCTGCAGGGAATTAATTAATCTAGAAAAATAATCAAATAAAAGAATAAAGATAGTAGGTGAGAGAAGATCCCCTTGTTTTAAGTGTCTACCATATGTGAAAAAGCCATGTGCTTGCCCATTAAGGAGCACCTGAGAATAGTTGCCCTCCAACCAACCCTTGATAAATTGCATAACTTTCAATTTAAGTCCCTAGATTTAATGACCTCTAAGTATAAAATTCAGCTAATAGTGTCATAAGATTTCCTTAAGTCCAGCTAGATAATAAGATTTCTCCCTCTGCATTTATAGTCAAGATCAAACATTAATTCTTGTGCCAATAAAATATTATCTGTTATACCTCTTCCCTGGATGAAAGCTGATTGATTTGGACAAATTAGGATAAGGAGATGTTGCTTTAGTATTTCCGCCATGATCTTGCTTATGATCTTTGACATTACAGAACTTAAGCAAATGGGTCTAAAGTGTTCCCACTTTGCATTATCATTATTCTTTGGAACTAGTACGATGGAGGAGGTTGCAAAGTATTTACACATAGGAGTGCCCCATAGTAGCATTGAATAGCATCAAGCACATCTCTTTTGAACACCTCCCAACTGTTTTTATAGAAATCAGCAGAAAATCCATCAGGGTCAGCAACCCTGTTCCCATCACTATCTTTAAGAGTCTCCCATATTTCAGCCACAAAAAGTATATCAACAAGTTGTAAAGATGAGGTTAGTAGTTTAGCTTCCCAGGCAATGTCAGCATCCAGCACTACGTCAAAGTTTACCTTCGAAAAAAGAAGCTCGAAATGATAGATTCCATTTTTAATAATCTCTTCCTGATCTATGAGCGAACTACCATTATTATCTTGAATTTTTAAAATAGTATTCATTCTCCATCAGTTTTTAATACATACATAAAAATAGCTAGTGTTCCTATCATTCTCCAAGAAGTTTAGTTTACCAGCCTTTTGCTTTTGAGATATATATATCACCCCCTTTAGTATATAATATATTATAAGGATAACTAAAAGCAAAATTTTATCACTTTATATTTTTCCCAATTCTCTAAGTTTTACATTTAAACCAATTTTTATAACAAAATTTCTTATATTGTATCTTGTTTTGCAAATTATTATTCTACCACAAACTATTTTTATTTATAAGAGATTTAATTTTTAATTATTTAAATATATTTTTTATAACTTACTTAACAATGATCATTACTTTCTCCCACATAGCATTAGTTTATTTATGAACATCCCAATTGTTAAAATATTAAAATTTACTCATAAAAATGATTTTATTTGTCTTGTAAGTATCCTCATTTAATTTTATGACAATATTTCGTGGTATTTTTTTTATTTTCTAACATTTAATTTAACCTTAAAATTTAAAACTAATAATTTATGTTGAGCACTTAAATTTTCACTTAAAAAAACCTTACAATCTTTATAATTCTTACGCCAGGTAAATTTATCAAAAAAATACTTCGTTCATCAAGAAAGCATTGAACATGTAATGATAATGATGAAATTCATTGAGAGAGCACAACCATTGCATTAAACTTCCCATCATTGTGAGTTATAGGGAGCGTTTTATGAATGCATTCTAATCTTTACATTATAGAGAGATTGCTTCCACAATTCAACACCATGACCGCTAGAGAAAAGTTGATACAATATAATATATTATCTAGGCTTCCTTGTAAAAAAATAGTATCCATTGGGCGTTAAAAAGAATGAGCTTACAACCAGAAATAAAGTTCTCCATAACATCAGAAAATATAAAGTCCATTTTAAACAATTAGTCATACAAGGGTCAGCATATTATCTGATCTCCAAAGTACATTTCTAGAAACAAAAGAAAACGTGTACTCCATTTGACAAAGCTAGATATAGATGTAGAATTAAATAGTAAGAACCATTTTAGGCACATTTCATATCTTATTATGATATTCCAAAGAGAAAAATCTTAATAGGTTGCTCGTAAAGAATTCAAACTTTAAGAAGAGATGTTTCACCTAGAAAGAGTAACATTTTTGTAGCTTACAAATGTTTCTGAATATTTTGATCGATTTTATAAAGTTCAAAATCGAACCATCACATTTCTATCAAGTTACATTAGTCAAGACAAATCGCACATTATAGAATTTGAAGTCTTCAATGAGAAAGAAAGTCTTGTCCTTGAAGTGTGTGGGCGGACTGATTATTCCCAGTATAATAATTATCAAATATGTCTCTACTTCACAAAAGTTATTTAGATTATCTTAAAAAACACAAAACCAAGGCTCTTGATGACGCGGGGACTACGTGGGTCGGCCCCGCACAGACCGGTCCAGCCTCCATGCTAGACCGAACCATTCAAACCGACTCAAATGGGGCGGAAACTTCCGTCCCTCCTCATCTTAGATCTTAATTCCTCCCCTACCAAAACCTCTCCTTCCTACTTGGACTAAATTCCAAATTCTTACATATTCCCTCCATTCTCCTTTAATCCTTTCCAATTTCTCTACCTACCCAGTTTAGCCCCTGCTTCCATCTTATTTATAATTGTTGTGTGTTGATTACTAAACAGTTTTTTATCATTTTTTATTTTCAGGTGTGCTGTACAAACATTCCCTCTTCGAGGGATGTATCCCAAGGCAAGCAGCGTTACAGTTGTACCTCGCCCAAGGTGGTATGTCTCTCCACTTCATTCCTTACTCCCCCTGTTAGTCACTGGTGTCTTTCTCTGCACAAAAAGGTCATTGGCCCCTTTCCCTGCTCGCCTCTACCAAACGCACTCCTGCCAACCTCCACAGACAAGCCGCTACTCCCCTTAGGGATCGACTTAGCTGCTTGCCAACTCTATTCATGCCACAAACGAGTCGGGGATCTCCTACATGTTCTCTCCCTGCTATTCGCACACTCGCCGCGCCAATCTCCGCATGGATCAGCCGCAAGACTCCCGCACCTCTTTGGTAGTCCACCTCTAACAGACATTTGAAGGCCCCCTTTCTATCGCTTCCGGGTTCTTGTTCCTTACCTCTATTGATCTATGTCATTGTCGGCCTTCAAGTCCAGTGGTCCCACCTTCCCTGAGCATCTTTTGGTGGTCCAACAGACTTATCGGACTCCAACGTCACACCCGCAACTTCTCAGTTAGACGGATCTACAGCATCACTCAAGAGGGTTGTTTATGTCTTTTGTTATTTATTTGTTTGTTTTTATTTTTTGCAAATCACATTATCATTATTTGTGCTATGTTATTGTTCTTGTAGCATTGTCCTTGTACCCCTTCTGAAAATCAACTATAATTGTTTGTGTCGTGATTTGAGTTAACTCTGCTATCACCTTTCCATTAATTTCATTCATGTAAAGCATCGCCCAAGAACAGCTAATTGCAATAATGTGACCAAAAAATCTTTTTTTTTTCCCATGAATTAGCCTAAAAACAATGACACACATGAATAAAGCACGTAGAAGCACTTCAGAGGGCAATCAGTTTAATAAATGGAAGGAAATGAATTAGTTTAAGATGACAATTCGCACGAACACAAGAGTTTATAAAATCCATGGGCCCAAAGAAAGCTTTACCGCATGCAAGTCAGCAATGAAGAAGAGTGTCTCATAAGTATCCTGAAAAGGAATAGAAAGAAATGTAATAAACTATGAATGACATGGATGTATGATAAGTAAAACCAGTAGTTTCTTCAGATAAGCATTAATAGGACAGATAAAAATAGTTATCCAGTTACAGTTAACACAAACAATAAACATGAAAAGAAGATTCAAGTTTAACATGCGGAAAAAAAAAACATATTTTTGATGTTGTGTGGAGGGTGTAGGAACATATTCTGGAAGTAGATATCAACCGTGCTGCCCTTTACAAGGTAACTAAATAATATAAGGTATTCTAGAGAGAAAGAGATATCACCTGTGGAAGGGGAGTAGAAGTAGAAAAATCAAATTTTCTATTTGATCTGGAGTAATAGATGGCACATTGAACCAATGCCTTGCAAGCAAATCGCCTCACAGTTTTGGAAGAAAAAGTAAATTAGAGTGAAAACATTGCTTTTAACATTGAAGGTTGTCAACTTCTCAAACAAAAGCACTATTGTCATGATCTTCCTTAACGGGTCTATTTTGGATAAGGTAAATTATGTTTTACATAAAAAGCTTTCTAATTTGTTCAGGTATGAAAGTAAAATTGCTTTGTTAATCATCGTAGATGCATCTGATTACAAACACATGGTAGAGAAGTGGACTGATCTTCAGAATTTACAGTAACGATTAGGCATCTAGAAATGATTTACATCAAAAGAGAATTAATAGATGGCCCAAGATTATGTAAATGCTATCTTTTTCTTGCTTATCTAAAGGAAATTTCTCCCTTGTTGGGCAGCTAATAAATCATCACGTGAGACATTCAAATATAAAGAAGCATTTAATAATTAGTCCTTTAAAGTGAAGCCCTTAAAAATGTTGAACTTATAAATAAAAATTGTAGTAGAGCTGATATACATTTAGGGTATTTTAGGGATAAATTTTTCTCCACTTCGCCTTTTACAATACTTTCCTTTTTAGACCACTGTCGCGCCTCTATTTGGCTACTGGTTTCTTTTTTTTCTAGATATTTTTGTGATGTTTGTGCTATCTTTTTCTTGCTTATCTAAAGGAAATTTCTTTGTTGGGCAGCTATTAAATCATCACGTGAGACATTCAAATATAAAGAAACATTTAATAATTAGTCCTTTAAAGTGCAGCCCCTAAAAAGGTTGAACTTACAAATAAAAATTGTAGTGGAGCTGATATACATTTAGGGTATTTTAGGGATAAATTTCTCTCCACTTCGCTTTTTAGACCACTGTCGCACCTCTATTTGGCTACTGGTTTCTTTTTTTTTTCTAGATATTTTTGTGATGGAAAACTGTTTATTAAAACCAAATCTATTAAAATATGAAAGTCATAAAAATGTTTTGGTCTGACTTTTTCAAAATAAAATTACAATACCTAAGATAGCTTTCAAAAAAATTGATTTCTCCGCGACAGTTGTATAATTACCTTTATAAAAAAACTGCAGCCTCACAAAACAAACCATTATTATGTGTAAAAATATGAATCATAAAATAATAATTTTCCTGTAATATTCTATCTTCTTAGAAGCATATAATGGCATCAGAGAACAACCATGCATATAACTATACGGATGACAGATTCAAATAATTGAGAGTAGGATTTGAAGATTGCAGAGAAGGAGATGAGAATTTTGCAATGTCACCTGAAGTAAGACCCAATTCTTAATGGCACCAAGGTAATTTCCCAGGTGAACAGACCCTGTAGGTTGGACACCAGAAACAACCCTTTGTCTGAAAAAATTGAAAAGCAGTGTTAAGGGAAAATGTCATATCAACTATGAGCCCGTACTTCATATGAACAAATTTTGATATGAGAGGCTTCTATCGTAACCAAATGATCTAACAAGAAATAAATATTGGTCTTCAAGAAACATGAATCTCTATCATTGCAAGTACGAAAGGTAGAAAAGAGATGTTAAGTAAATAGCTTGAGTTGATCATTGAATCCATGGAACATAAATCTGCAACCAAACATAAAAGATATTTCTTCCAATAGTAACCAAAACTTCCACAAGAATGAAACTTAAAATCTCTTTTAGTTTAATAGAATTGCGTTCCACAAGAATGAAACTTAAAATCTCTTTTAGTTTTATAGAATTTGGATAATGTTTAACCGCTTCATATCTTGAACTGTAACAATCAATGAAATTCACCAAACAGACTGACAAATAAAAATGCTAAAGCGTAGCATGACAAGTTAGCATAGTTTTGTTTGATATACTACTAAAACTTAGCATGATAAGTTGACACTGTTTTCTTTTTTTTTTTTTTTTGTTATACCAATAGCACATTAATGAACAACTTTAATACAAAAAATAAAATGTTCAAAGCTTAAAAAATTAAGTAATAAATAAAGTAAAGAGCTAACTGACCAGTACGCTTTCCAAGTTGCGGGCGCACAAAAAATAACATTTAAAGTAAAAACCCTAACAATATACCATGCAACCTCTAATACCCGCTTCTGATCATTAAATTTTACAATTGCAAGTAAAAAGATAGGTCTCTTTGACCTTAAATAAAGCTAGTGATATTCTATTCAACATTTATTAGAACATGACCAAACATATGATTCATTCCTTAAAAGCTTTCATTTTTTACCCCAGCTCCCATCGATCGATGTATAGGGGAACAATTTGATTGCAATTTTATTAAATTTATCATTAGTCCTCTATGATATACACTTATGCATGGCACTCCAATATTACTTCCAAACTTAGCAAATGAAGTGGAAAATCCAAAGAAAAAGAAAAAACAAAAATCAAGAACACGGAAAAATTTATGAGGTTCGGCGATTTGTGTCTAGGTCCTCGGGGAGCAACGATTTCACTATTTCAAAAAAATTCAGTAAATGCTCATAGGATTAAACATTGAATATATATAGAAAAACCCCACATATAAAATTACTAAAATACCATTGTACCGTGTCGCGGGGGCAATGCCCCGGCACCCCAAACCCACTTAACGAAACTCCCCTGATTAGACAGATGCTTCCACTACAGCATCTATCCCTTATCTGGTATATAAGTCATAACTAACAACCACCTATCCCAAACTCCGAAAATTATGTTCGCATCTATGTACCCATTTATCTACATAACAACTTCAAGATATTTAAATCTATCACGCTTAGATATCACTTTATCTACTATGATTGATAGTTACGATTAATATCTAACATACTTTGCATATCTTTTCCTCAACATTTTGGTCTAATATTCCTAAGCTATATTTCTTCGAAAGTCAATATTTTTTTTCTATGGAATGATCTTTTACTGGTTTCACCAGACATTTCAATGATTAGAATTGTGTCCATTGCAAAAAAATAATCCGAGGAGCAACATTTTAAATAGTTTTGTAAGCACCTCATAAACAATACAAAAATACAGAGATTCAATGTAAATCATTTATGTAATCTGGGGCCAAGAGAAAAAACTTTAGTCAATCAACAACTACTTGTAATACTAGTCAATGCTCCATGTACATATAATTAATAAACTCGAAGTACCTTTAGCATACACATTTTTTTCCTTGACACGCACTAAATCAATTGTGTTACTCCACAATCTGCTTCTCCAAAATCAATTATAGCTTCTCTTGTTGCATTAATATATCCTATTCCAAACCTACAATGAATTTATAATGTGAAATTTTTCTCTATGCTGAGTCTATTAATTGCCTGATTTTCATCCACTGCTTAAAATTGCGAGCAAACACCAAATTCTGCACAAAAACGGCAAGGAACAAGCACGCAGATCAACAGTAACCTATCAACCCCAGCAAGCACACTACTCTCAAACTTCTTCAGAATGCTAATAAGATTTTAACTTGACAAGCCTGACATGCAGGTAAGGTTTTCTTTCATGATGATGTTTGGTTGTAGCGTCATCTTGTTCAATATGAAATAGTCGCCCTGCTACAGAGATAATAACAGTGCTCGACAGGTGCGTTTCTCAGGTTAAGCCGCAATTGAGGCGCAAATCCAGTATGGCGATCAAAACTCATTATTCCGTCTTAATCAGATGTTCTATGACGATATTTTGAAAGATAAAACAGCTGGAAATCATTAACGAAGAGATAAAACAACCATACTAAAACCCTCTCCACACGTACATTTCATCTGCATGTCTCATAATAGCTTATTATATCCTTACTATGAAGAACAAATAATGCATATGAATAGCATGCTGGAAAAGACAAAGAAAAGCTACCCTCGTTAATTTTCCGAGTATTTCTTCAAGCTTATCAGTTTCCGTGATTTGAAGAGAAGAGTTGAGAAGAAAGGGCGCAGCGCACTCACTTTTTTCGGATCGCCGAGCTTTCAGGAGCCTCGCTCTCGGGAGCATAAATTGTACAATTGCACCGGAATCCCGCGCCTGCAACAGGCAGTGTGATGGGCATTCTGCACAAGCGACGCGCTTGGTTTGCACCTCGGCCGCTACCGCTAATAAAAAAAAATATGAATAGAATTGCATCAAACCACGGAAGAGTGATGGGGAGACGAAAAGGTGATAGGGTCTGCCTGAAAAACCACAAACATTATCGAGGAGAGAAGGCGGCAGGAAGATCTGGATAGGATGGGGAAGTGGGAGAGAATAGTGCGGCTCATTGCCCGCCCGGTATCGTCTATCTTCGTCGACTTCCCTACTCGCTCTCCGTCGTAAATGATAGAACTGGAGGTGGAACAAGTGGTCCGGCGAACAAAAGTGGGCGCGGACGGCTTGTGCGTCACTTCGGGCTTTAGTGCTTTGGAATGGCGAGGTTCAGTCGACTCCTCTTCTTCCTTCCAAGCCTGAGCTCGCTCAAGCTCGACTCGTTTACAGCCCTAGGTAGGAGAGGGGCACGATTAAATGAATATGTTTATTTTAATTTTGTGGTTATTAGATATGAAGAAAATTTAATGTAAACTTATTTTCAAGGGCTATTTATTTTGATTTATTTGGAATTTATAGTAAATCCAATATCTCTCATACGACTTCACGAAATTTTTTTCATTTGTCGCGAATCTCGAGACATAACACAAATTTTAATGCAACTTTAATAAAAAATATTCAGGTTTTAATTAAAATTCATCCAGAACTCTGATTTTCAACAAAATTATGATCAAACTTACAACATTACCAAAATTCATTCAACCTAAGCCAAATCAAGCATAGAACATGAACACTTTTAGGAACTTTTCAGACATTTTTTATTGGTCAAATCAATTCCAAATCTGACGAGCTTGTGGTCGAATTGAGTGTCTCGACAAGATGAATCCAAATAGCTCAATATCACTCATTCTGACATTGATAAGACACTCAAATATCCATCAGAATTCATCTGATAGAGAGAATCTCTCTAGGTCATTTGATCATAGTGCTTTGGATTTCTTTCTTAAATATATCATAGGCTCTAAAAAAAGAGTTTTAAACTCTTTATGAAGAGGGAGTTGGAGCTTGAAGTCTGAAACAAACTAAAGCTTGGAAAATAAGTTGAAATTTGACATCACTTCAGCACCAGTGATTTGACGAACGTCTCCCACTCCTGCAACTGCCGCCTAACATTATCAACCACCACTCGTCAACCACCATCAAACAACATTAGTCGTTGCTTGTTCAATGCAAATCGTAGAGCCACCAAGCAACCTATTAAGCGGAACACTATCCCAAATCTCTCATCAACCACCATTAAACAACCTCTACTCTCACCTTCGGAAACCTTGGCCACAAAACTCTAACTTGAACGACCACCGAAGCCTCCAAATGTTCTCTTTCATTCTTTCTTTTTTTATTTTAGAAAAAAAAAAATTTATAAAATGGTCTGCAATTGTGGAAACATTACCTCCTTCCCTCGTCTTTCCACCCTTTTACTAAGTACCAACATTCCCTTATCCAAATTACAAATTGTCGACTTCTCTTTGCATTTTCTTTTTCCAAGTGTGATTAAGAGATACCAAAGATAATAAGGCTACTCCTTTTCCCCTTCCAATAACCCAAATTGATTTTTGTAATTTAAAACTGACTTATCCTCCCCAATTATTTATGTTAAGCAAAATATTTTAAACGTTAAGTTAAAGCTAACTGTAAAATAAATTCTTATCTTAATTTTAATGAATGGATAATAGATTGCCAAAGTCTTACAATAGTAATGAGGATAATGATAAAAAAATAACAATTATTATCATAATTGCTGCATGTTAGAAGATTCACGACAGTATTGTGATACTTTAACATTTTAATATTGTACGGAGTTCTAACACACACACGGCTAATAAAGAAGCAGTAAGAGGAGACACTGGGATTTTTTACGTGTAAAAACTTTGGATATGGAAAAAAACAAGTCAACTCTTCTCATAAATTAGGGAATGTGAAATTACAAAGTTCATAATTACAAATATACAATAGTAGTTCATATATACTTCATATTTATAATTGTGCTACAACAATTTTAGTTATCAATGATAATAAACATAGAATGACTACAAAGGCTTTATTTGGTTGATATTAAATGATTGGCTTGCCACATATGCCTTCATAGATGGTTGTAATTGTGCTAATATGTTGTAGAGGTCATAGTTGAAAGATGTACTAGCGGTTGGTCATATTGGTCGTTGTTCGTAACTGCAAGAGCGCCGATTAGTCACAAAAGTTGAAAATAACAATTTATGATGTTGGTTATATTTGGTCACATAGCCTCTTGTGGGGGGTTACAGCATCGTTAGTTGACCACAAAGTACATGGTTGGAAACTACAATATTAGTAAGTCACATAGGCTGTAATTGGTCACATAGGCCTCATTGGGGAGATAAAATAACGTCAATTGGCTACAAAAGATCGTAGGTTAAAGTTGTAGTAGTAGTTGATCTTGTAAATCACAATTGGTCAGATATAAGAGATAATAGAAAGTTGCACTAGCGTCAGTTGGCCACAATGATCGTAAAAGCAATGACAATGAGCCATATAAGTCGTAGTTAATCACTTAGGCCGTAGTGGCCATAGCGTGGAGCCACAATAACATCAATTGGTCAAAGAGATTATAGTTGGAAGTTATGGAAATAATTTACCACGCAGGTCATAATTGGTCACGTGAGCTGTAGTAGGGACCTACAGTCACATTGATTGATCACAAAAGACATAGTTGGAAGCCACAACTACGTTGTAATTAGTTTCATAGGCTATAATCGAGAGTTACAATAGCATCGATTGGCCACAAAACCCCATTTAATGTTTTTTAGATTGATTAACAACCTATTTTATATATGTTTTTGTGCACAAATATTATTTAAATTGTATCATTTTATTTATTAGAATTGTTTCAAAACTTTTTTCCCGCACTTGCCCTCTAGGTTGTATGAAATCCTTGAAGGCCCAATGAACGTGGTTTGATAAGCAAATAGTAGCATACAGTCATGAATAAATCTCTTCAAAATCATCATACTTCAATTTTCTATCTCATTCGAAACTAAAATGTGTCTCTTACATAGATGACATCAATCATAAACAATCACTTCGCATTTTTGGTATATCATCAGCATGGAAAAATTATTACGT
>NW_018164565.1:2653996-2679105 GCF_001263595.1 Phalaenopsis equestris
ATATTTGATATTTGAAAAATATGGTGCAAGAATACATGGTGTAAGCTTTCTCTAATCGACTTAAACTTTTGGTTTAGAAAGGATTGTCACATACCCTAATAACCAGATGTAAGACAATTGTTGGTCAGCAAATAGCATGATCCACAAGAATGAGGAAGCAAATGGTGCTTTGGATGGATACATATTGACATATGGACATCGAGAAACCGATGTCGTCAAGATGCTTTTTGACTGCGTTAATGATCATTCGCTGTCAACTATATGCAGCTGACTTGCTATAGTTGAATTCAAGAAGCGTGTTGAATTGATGATCTTCCCTAGCTGTCGAAGTATTACGAGATAATCCTAATAATTGGGGGGTCTCAAACCAAATCCAGGTAGAGAGAGTGCTAACTACGATTAGACTCAAGTTGTGAGGTGGACTACTGTGATGATAGCAAGTGATAGAATTAGGACTGCAAGGATGCTGAGTCGGCTCGCGAGCTGACTAGAGCTCAATTTGTTAATGAAGCTTGTGGAGCCTCGAGCTACAGCAGGAGCTCAAACTTAAGCTCGTTTATTAAACGAGTTGGAGTTCAAGTTTGTCTAAACTCATCAACTAGCGAGTCGGATTGATTAACCGTTCAATGGTCATGTAGATGTCAGATGTCTTCTCTGGCAAGCTGTCGTGACATTCGTCGTCTTCTCCATCCATTGAAGCCTTCTCCAGTGAGCTCTAGTTATAATTTGATTTTTGGCTCAAGCTTGTGAGCCCACAATCATCATTGTGATATGAGATTGAGCACGAGTATGCATTTTGAAAGATGAGCTGAGCTCGAGTTAGGCAGGACTCGAGTTTGGCAAAGCTTTTTTACACCCCCAGATAAGATCCTCATATGATCGGGTAAACACTCAACGCAAATATCATTGAATCATATTGCAAGCACTGATGGCTTGTAGGCAAAATGAACATAAGAAATGGTGTGTTACATAGGCCAAAATTTTGATATTTGCAATAACGAGCTATACAAAGCACTGTACTGCATTTGCATCTCCTCCATGTAAATAGGAAACACGCATGCATGATAGTTTTGTCAATCTCATAAACTTCATGATTTTATTTCGTGCCAAAACAGGTTGGCCATACAATAAGAATTGCAATAACGAGCTATACAGAGCACTGTACTGCATTTGCATCTCCTCCATGCAAATAGGAAAACACGCATGCATGATAGTTTTGTCAATCTCATAAACTTCATGATTTTATTTCGTGCCAAAACAGCTTGGCCATACAATAAGAATTGGGATAAATGGTCCTAAATAGGTTCTCAAAAAATGTTTGCAGAGAGCTAATCCATTAGAGAATAATCATGACTTCAAATATTGCATCGCTCTACTTGAAAAAATGCTTGGCCTTATGGATGGATTTGAATGCTTTCCAAATCGTCATAAACAAAGAAAGTAATAGAAAATGCTTAAAGAACCTAGAATAGACATTAGAAAGGCTAACTACTCTATTTTGTTGGACTGATGCCCATCCATATCACCTTTACGAGAGTGATAAAATCAAGACTTCTTTCCTTTTGTATGCGATGTTCTAAATTTAACATATTTTGCTATTAAATAATCAACGAGTGACAATTTACAGCATGTATGAATACAAGTCACTCTTTAGTAAAGAGAGATTTCATGAGTTAGGTCGCAACGACTTTACGCTGCGATTAAGTGGTTTTCCCAGAAACCAACAGCTTTGATACCAATTTGGTATGAAACATCTATTTTTCACAGAGATTAAGGTAGAAATAATATATTTTATTCCATCTATATCAAATCAAAATAAAACAACTCCAAATACAAAAAGATGAGCACCAACACTTTGAAAGGTAAGCGATCTCTCCCAACACCTAAAATTCGAGAGTAGGCAACCTTTCTCGAACCCTAAACCTAAGACTCAAGATTACAATCTCGTGCATCCCCCTAACCCTAACCTATTAAGCCATTATACCAAACAATAATAAATAATAAAAATAAATAAATTTCCCTTAGGTGTCTCGTAACAGAAACCCAAACAAGAGAGCAACATGAATGATCGAGTAAGATAATCAACATAAAAGGCTATGAATTTAGCTCGAAGATCGTTAATCACTCGAAAATTGATTTTAATTTTAGCTTGGATAGAGATCATATCGGAATAAACAAGCCAAGCTATGAGCCGAAACTTTGGATCAAATTTTTTTTAGCCGATTTTCAGCCATACATGGACTACATGGATCGTCTCGAACTAACTCGAGATTGGCTCGTAGTATATATATATATAAACAAAAGTTTTTTGAGTTATGCTCAATCTTGGGCCAAATTTGAACCCCTACCCAACTCCTTAAATTAGAAGAGAACCCATAATTTTTTTGGAGTAGGGACACTATATAATATTTAAAAAATATATAAGAAGAATGCCTCTGATCATCTCCATGATAAAATAATGTCAATTTGTCCTGAGAACGAGAACAAATATATTCAGATGCAATTGAATGAACAAAATGGATATTTGATTACACTTTACTTTCTTCTTTGTACAGAGATGGCGCAAACCACAGATGGTAAATTCGACCACTCAATATTTATGCAAATAGCTACCAATGACATTGTGATTGATAGAGAACGAGTAGATAGCACTGCACGTAAAATGCGATGGAGGGCATCATGATGGAAGTCAAAATGATGATAAGCGATAAAATAAAAGAATGATGGGTTGTGGCACTATTGAAAGCTAAATAATGATGGGTTCCTTCTTCTCCTGACCTCCCCTTCAAATCTCTATCATGAATCCAATAGAAAAATGACTTATGGAGACTTTGTTTAGCTCTAAGTGGAGAAAAAAATAAAATGTAATGTGCTTTATCTAATGGCCATGGGTCTGGCCAATGGAGCCAGGTAGCCCCAAAGCCCCCACTGTGGAAATACACGCGCCGGAACCCAATTTGGCCCCATATACCTATGTTGCTAAATTCACATATGGTACTTAAAGAATGAGGGTATGCACGGAAAAATAAAACTAATGAAAACTATCAGTCTTTAGGGCAGCTTATTTGGTGCGGTAGTATTTTGAAAATGCACCTGACCTGTTTGGGTAAACTGCGTTTTGGTAGCTTATGCGTTTTCAAAACGCTGAAAACAGCGTTTTCACACCGCACATGTCTAGGTGCAATGACAGTTTTCTGGCTGTGGTATGACTTTTTCAAAAAAATAAAAATTTGTAATAGCCACCGCACCTAGCTTATCACCAGATTATTTTTAATTAGCTTATCAGCAGATTATTCAAGAAGCTACAGCTGCCCCAAACAGACCCTAAAACTAATGAAAAACTATCAGTCATTTTATCAAAATTTGTGGCAATGCAGAAGTTTTTAGGTGCAATGACCAAATATCTTGTTTAAATGATTTGGACATAGATAATATATTAACTTCAGAATGTTGTACTTCTCTCAGGCTCAGCCCTGAGGCTCGCAAGTCTTGACATATGATTTCCAGCTCTTTCCCAAACATCCTGCCATTGTGGTGCTAGTGCTAAACACCATTGAATGCCCAACACCATGCCACTGAAAGAGCTTTGTTATACCCAAACGCTATTCACCTAAACTCTCTATAATGTCCTACATTAACAATCACTTTTGCTCAAAATGAAAAAAATTAAAAAAAAAGCAAAAAAGCAAAAAAAACAGCCACCTCTCCGATCTGCTATAATTGTCAAATGTTATCCTCCCCTTGGCATAGCCCTCTAAACCAATCCACGCACTCACCTTGTAAGAACACTATCCATAAATCCATAGAGGAACCAGCTGAAAGCAGCAGTTCTCCATAGTATATTAAAGCACACCATCCAACTATCAAAATAATCAATATTAAACATCTACCTTCTGAGTTTAATAGGTGACCTGAAGTTATACTTTTTTAAAAACTTAACAGTTAACAATTGTTTTTATTATTTAGTTTAATTTAAAATTTAATTACAAGTTTGAAGTATAAGTGGTAGCTGTGAGGAGAATGTTACTAGTTGGTTAGAATTATGTCAGATTAATCTAGAACATCAATATGTTTAGAAAATGATAAATAAAGATACATTTTGAGCTGTCAAAATTCAATGATCAAGCCTCTTGACCTTAAATGTCCATAATTGGAACTAGGTAGTCCCAAAAATTCAATAACTATATAATTGTCTAATCATCCTCAAGAATATTCGATTTATTATTTATGAATAGACATAACTGTGTGCTGTTCTTCAAGTTTTCAACACAAATAACTCAAATTAATCATAAATACCAGACTCTGCATTTCTTATAAGCCCAGTGTCTTTGATTTTCAGAATAAAATAACAAATCGAACCTTTCATGCGAATCATTTTGTGTTTTGATTTTATTGTTATTGTGTTTTTTTTTTCTTTTCATTTTACTTCAAAAATAACTCAATAAGATTGTATTTAGCATTGGCTCTTCACTAAACTATAAACATAAATACTGAATGGCACTCGCCTGGTGATAATAGACCCTGACATATTGCTAGCGCAAAAAACCTTGATGTGTCATACTTTCTCGTAGGATAAATGATTCCATCAGTGTAAAGGTCTATGCATGGTTTTATTTTCCATGCATGTGTTCATTTATGCAGACATGTATGCCTTCTGAAGCAAAATCATTATGCATATATAAAAAAAGGAAATTTTACATAGCACGTAATTCTTATGTATTTACATATCACACACCTATACTTCCATATTTGTATACATAACACTTTGGAGTTTAAAACATATGCATGAAAATGTGTGTTTGACTTTTTATAAGCACTAATAGTGCTATTTTTTCTGTAAGATTAAAGAATTGAGTTTATGTAAATGCATACATGTTTGCTATGTGCGTAAATATAGAAGTTTATGCGTGGGATATGTAAATGCAGAAGAACTGTGTGCTATGTAAGTTAATGCCCCTAAAAAATAACCTGAATTGGGTGCAGGTGATTGACCAAAGCATCTGTAAGGATCGTCTTGAAAGCCCCCCAATTCATGTTTTGGCATCGCAACGCAACTTCCTGTTGAAAGAAAGAACTATTTAAATTTTTCATAGTATGGATAATAAATAAAGTAATAAACTCTTCCAAAAAGAAGCGATTTAGTATTTTTCAGAGGACGATCAAAACGAAATATGAATGTGCTCAGAATTCAAACCTCTTTAGTCCAACCAGTAACAAGCTGATAAATTGATAGAAGATTGTTGCATTCAGGTCTCTCAGGGTTATCAAATTCCAATCTGGTGTAAAATTCAACAAAAACTGTTCTAGATGTCATTTACATAAAACAATAGACAAATAAAAGCAGATAACATTTGCCATGCAATTGTATCACCATAAGAAGCAGCAAACAAGATCACGAAACAACTCTGTAATTGTCAAGAATGTATTTTTAAGCCAAGTATTATCAAGAATTACAGCGCTCATTGAGAACATGTAGTTACAAGGAGATACAGTAAAAAAAATATCAAAACGTAGGAATAAACACTCCACAAAATTTTCTTAAATAATGGATTTTTGCACAAAGCAATTAGAGCTCAACCAAATTCACTTAATGAAAGACTTTTCGCTCAAAAGTATTTCTACCCAAGTCCAATTTTCCGTCAATCATTGTTTGCTAACATTCTCAGCTATTCAAAGATGAGTTATTTACCAAAGTGGCAGAAGGCCGATCCATTTAGTTGAAGAAATTATTTAAAACCCAACTATTATGTGGCAATACCAAGCAATAAGAAAAGTAATATAACAAAAACAAAGCTAGAGCTTGGTCCAGTATATGTAAGCTAAACAAAGTAATAAGAGAATACATATTAGTATATGTATTTACATTAGCTAGATCCATAATATATATATATATATATATATATATATATATACACATATTGAAAAGCATCTATGATATCACAGTCCAATTATAGAACAATTCCACCCTTCTAGCTAACACTTGCTTAGTTTACACATATTAAAATCAGGCTTGGTTTGTCACTTACTGGTGACATCCTAACAAAACCTTAAATAATAACACCACAATCAAGTGAGAATTTGGCATGTCTCTTAAATGCCCGTGAACAAGCAAAATTCTAATTTAAATTCATTACATGGTTCTGCATAAATTTTTCTATTGGTTACGTTCTCTTAATCTAAACCAGAACCACAAGTTAGCGCCCAACTTGATAGGATATCTAACGATCCATCCTCATACTAAGTCAAAATAAAGTTTTGAGCAAGGCGTTATTTTGTGCTGGCTTAAAGTAACCCAGCGCCCTTCACACACACATAAATAAATATATATACAAATCCTCCTATGCTACAGTGGTTCACAAACACAGCTCCCCTTTCAACTTGCAGTTAGTACGGTATTCCCGCAGATTTACCATGATTCTATTGTTGGAAATGGAGATTGCAATCTCATAAAAAAAGTAGAGAAAAAGGCGGGCAAACCAGCAATTTTCTTTTCTGACGCTGAAATTTCAACTCGTGCAGGAAAATACAAATTTACACTAGTTGGAAAGTTCCAATTAGGTTGCCCTAAAAGGAAGATCATCAGAAAGGTTTTTGAAGATTTCAAATTGGTTGGGGATTGATAGGTGGGTCATTTCGACGGAAAACATGTTATGATACAACTGAGCACAGAAGATAATTACACGATTATTTTCTCAAAGAAATTCATCACAATTGAGGGCAAACATATGAAATTGCTCAAATGGACCTCCAATTTTGATCTCAGTCAAGAACCCCCAATTGCACCTATCTGATTCTCATTACCTGAACTCAAGTTTCATATCTTTGACTTACCTATCTTATATGCAATTGGGACTATTCTTGAAAAATCTTTGCAGGTAGACTTACATACAGTTCATTTCTCAAGACCCTCAATTGCAAGGATTTTGATTGAACGAGATATTACACTACCAGATGTAAAAGAAGCTTGACTTGGATCTGCTCACAATGGTTATTGGCAAAAAATCATTATGGAACAAAAACCATACTACTGCAAGCACTGCAAGATGTTTAGACACCCGCAGGAAAAATGTTTCAGATTGCACCCACAGTTGAGAACCAATAGTCAAAAGCACGAACACACTATTAGTGCACCCCATGTGCCTGAACGCGCTCCCAACAACTCTGATGACAGCCAACCTGAGAAGGGAATCACTTAAAGACAGGAGTTGGTTTCTGCCCCTAGGATCCCTTCTCCTGACCATCCTACAAAGGATAATGTTTGAACTGAAAATCAAGATAATCCCGCAGCTCCTATTCAGGAAGCATCAGGTGCGGAGGGAACTATTCACACTTCTCTTCACATACACTGGAACTTATCGCGGTGGCAAAGACTGTCTTTCCTCCTGCGGTGCTAACATCAAATCAGATCGAGGATCACATGAGCCAGTCTTCAGATGAAGAATGACATGTTTACACTTCTCGGGGGAAAAAGAAAGCTGAAGGCTCACTCCAACTTGGAAACTTAATGGATGATACTTTGGTGACTCCTGGCAATGACACGACTCTTCAAAGTTCTGGTTCTGCTCCTAAAACTAGAGGAAGAGGCATGACTAAACTGGCTTGTCTCTAGCTACTTGTTTTCTGCATGTTTTAAATTTGTTTTACATTTTATTGAGTCTATCTGTATCTCTTGTTGGGGTATTACTGTACTTGTATCGTATGGTAGGGTGTCTCTTTTGGGCTCTTATCATACAACTTTTATGTATCCTTTTCTATTTCAATAAAATCAGCCCTTGGGCTTTTCATAATATATATATATATATCTAATCTCTACTTGTTGGTCTAGTTTACATATATCAGCTAGACCAAGTACAAAAACAAAATAAACATAGGGACTTGGTTACAAGTTAAAAAGATAAATAAAGTTTAGACACGCTCTAGAATATCTATAGTTAAATATTTCAACTAAGTAGTATTACAAAATTCCTTGGAACCAAACTAATTTCAGAAACTGCCTACTGAATATAAGAGCATCACATGCGTATAAATAATTTAGTACAGAAATTTTAACATGAAATTAAATAAATAATATGAACTGTATTTTCACATATGTGCAGTGGAAAGAGGCAGAAAATAACACGCATGATCTTCAAAATATCATGCAAAATATAATATAGAAAAGGAGAAACAATTGCAGTAGATATATATTACAAACCCTGGAGGCGAGTCAGTTTTGCAACGCTTGATCTTGTTGGCAATGACCTAAATTCATATAGCATTCATTAACAACCAATTTAAATAAATACTATTGTATTGTTCAAATTCTGACATGGTGGCATGATTTGTACAGGAGTAAAAAAATTGTGAATGCCAGCACATGTATTTTCAACGTGAGTGAGTGTGTTTGTATGTAATGAACACATGGGCGGATTAAAGACTAGGGGGGAACATGCCTCAGCCCCGGTCAAGTAAATTTTACTATATAGCTCGTAGGATTAGAAATGGTTATCATAAATTAAGCTCAAATAATTTGTTGGGAGATGAAACATCTAAACAAAACAATTTTCTCAGTACATCACAATAAAGACTTTCTATTTTTGTTGCGAAACTTGTCTAGTCTTAAGCAAACAATTTTTTTATTACCAACTGTGATTTAAACTGTTGTGGTTATGAAGAAAGCACGGGTATGTAATGCTACTAAAATGGTAATTAATACAATGACTCAAAATTCATTTTAAATTTAGAATGCGTGGTTGGCAATAATAATAAAAATAAAAAAAATATTTAAAAAATAAAAAATAATTATTTAAAAAAATAAAAATATATAATTTTGTCTCCTAATTTTTTATTATATAGTTTCTGATTTTCTTGAGTTTATAAAATTGTATTTTACAATTCAAAGCTATTTTTTAATATTTTTAAAATGTTCATTCAGTTTTTTTATTATTTAAAAACATATGTTATAAATTTAAGCCAATTTTCAAGGACAGTGATATCAAAATTTAGACGTTAAATATATAAAAATTTTGTGAAATATATGTAAATATCCCTGTATTGTAATATGTGTAGATGCCGCTTATTGGATTCCAATATCGATAATTTATGAGTTAGCACGAATGCTAGTGCAAATTAATTAAATGATCATGTTATTCATTAGATATGGATAATCATATCCTAACAAGGCAATATTTGAAATCTGCAGTTTCAAAAATTCCAGAAAAGGAGGATTCCTGGACAGCACGAGGAAGAGAAAGAATGCATTAACTAAAAGAAAAATGGTTGATCACCACATGGGCCACTCCAATATAGTGAATATAGTTCTTAACCCAGAAGAATATAGGAAAGATTATTACAACCAATAAAAAACTCCCCCTCCAAGTAACACAAAAAATAGCCCTTATTTACAAAGGCTAGACTCTCCTAATTACAAGACATCCTAAAACATAGAAACACAAATAACAAACTAAACACACATAAACCAAGACATATAAAGTGAAATAAAACTCTAATTCCAGTGTCAATCTCCCGGGGTTGGCAACATTCCCTCATATTGAGCAATCTTAGATCTAATTCGTAACGAGCAGACAACTCTGAGACATTGAAAGTAATGGAATTGCTCTAATCCCATAGTAGGTCAAGATCAATGATCCAAGCCTCCATTATCTTTTTTAGAGCAACTCAATCCTTATCAGGATTGATGTCATGAATTGCATTCAATAACTCAACAAAGATTAATGCTATACCTGTATACCCTAAAGAATGCAAGCTAATGCAGCTTGGAATTTCTCAATTGGAAGCTCAACAAGCCTTGGAAGCCTTGGAAATATTGGTAAAACCTCATCTTTTGAAAGAGAAGAAAGTACTGGGATCATAATCGCAGCATCCTTCATTCTAGTCTCATACAAATGCTTAACAGCAGTAATTATATCAGCATCAGTTGTTCTTCACTAATAACTTGCAACACTAGAATAATAAGTTTTTCACATCCTTCATGTGGATTGAAAATTAATTTTTAGCTCATTTGATGATACTCCGACATTTCTCAAAAGCACGGGAACATGCCGATGAATAGCCTGCTTGACAGCATTTGGAACTCTTCAGTAAATATTAAAAATAAGTTTGAAGAGACTTGATTTCTTTGAACAGAGAGTAAAAAATAATGATGTTTTCTACAGAGAGCTTGAGGATGAGGACATCGATACAGCATACTATGAATAAGCAAGGGTGTCCCTCGTGACTTCACTTTAGAAGCCCTGACTTCAAAATTTCCAGTTTTCTACCGACTAAAACTCACACATTGAGACTCCACCTCTGGAACTTGATGATTGACAACAGATAACAACAATTTTCTAGCAAAGCTCTCAATAATTTATGAGGCATATTGGACAATATAGAGCTTATTTACCACCAATAGTTTTTGTTCTAACTTCTTCTTTAGCATAAACAACACACTTCAAAGCAATCTTCAAGCAAACTAGACGATTAGATGGACCGTTCAAAATTAAACTCCATAAAGGGCCAAAACTCAGAGTGCATCAATCACTATTAGAATATCTTCTTAAGGTGATCATAAATACTTGAGTAACAAACATCCTCCAACAATCTCAATGCAGGGTCTGGCAAAAATGGAGCTTCCCCAAGAAATCTACTAAAGGATTTCTCTTAAGCTGAAATGAACCAAGAAGGCCTTTTGCAATAGAAAGAAAAAAATCTCTCATAATTACTAACAACAAAGTTAAGACTTTCATTTGATTCAGATAACATAATAGCATGTGTGTGGTATAGCACAAGCATTGTGACTTCATGTCCCTTCTAACGATCCCAATATAAAATAATATAAATTTGCAACAGTTAAACCATATCACCATCAACATCACTCTTCCCTACAGAGTGCTCAGGCACATGACAACCTAGAAATCCTTCCCGAATAATTTATATGAGAACTAGAATCTTATCAAACATTATTATCCAAGAATAAGTGAAAGGATCACAAGAGAATCCCCGCATTTGATGCTCCTCTAATGCAAGCCAAAAATAGGAGCCATCAATATCATCCATACTTATAATCAAGAGAAGAATATCGTTGACCAAGTAGGACAATCATATCAAGTTCCTAAAGAGGCTGCTTTTGCCCATGAAAATCCAAGTTTTCTTCATTTGTCCAATTACGCTGCAAAGATGGAGAGAAGGCTTTGCCCCTTTGGGGACACTAACTAGATGCCAAACACCAATAGATTCAGTTACGGGCGCATCCAACATTCCAATTTGAATATTATCTGCAATTTTGGTAGGTAGTATACTTGCTTCTTTTCTTCATGTTTGGTGGGAATTAAATCAGGTATGCCGCTAGTATCAAATGAAATCAAATCAAGCATAGCATCCTCACTTAGTTTATTCGAACCAATAAGAACTCTATGGTTAAAAGAATAGGAATTGTCATTATCAAACCGATCATTTGACGATAATTCGAACTGCCTAGAGGTTAAAGAAGCATACATTTCACAAGTGATAGAAATAACCCTTCTAATTTGAATGTTTTTTCATAATAAACTCCACCAGATCAAGCTGCCAAACGCCGTCACATGAACTTTTCACTCTAGGAACTCCAACACATTTCTCACCATACACTGGCTAATCATATACAAGTATCCACAATGATTCGGACACTGGATCACCAAACCCATCAAAACTTGAGGATTCTTGATGAAATGGGGTTTCATATTCGTCCTTAAGAATTTTGTTCTCTTGATCCACCTCGTGTTCTTTCAATTTTTGTTGTTCAACAATTATCCTTTGTTAGAGACAACAGATCTCCCGTTGTAAACCTTCCATAACCAAATCTCAGGCTGGACGGGCATTATTCCTTATTTGTGGCATCTTTGATTACTTTTAGTCACCGGAAAAAAAAAAAATAACAGCTAGAACTCCTTCAGCAAAGCTAAAGGTAGGGAGGACATATCTAGCCTAATGATGGGTTTAATTATAAAAATATCATAATTGAAATGATTTATTGTCATGTTCAAGCTCCTAATCATAAAACTAAATATTTGAAGTCACTCCCAAGATGGGTTCCTTTACCATAATATCATAATAAGAAAGAATCATCCTATCATAAAAATACCCTAAATTCCAAGATAAATCATCACGGGATCTTTTGTAATGATGATATGTATTTAAGGAAAAGCATAGTAGAAGGGAAGATTGTTTAAATGACAAAACAATAATTAACCTATTGAAGCTCAAAGTAGTTATGCATACATCCTTGTACCAACTTGCTAAGAAATGACAATTTTAAATTCAATGATTCGGTTAGTCGGATCAAGTATATCCATAAGATCGCACTCCAAAACCTCAATCCAATGAGGATGTGACACGCACCTTCAAACAGGGTTACTAGCCGAGTAACAATGACACTATTATATTACGACACCTGAATATGATGCTCCCCAAAACTAAGTATATGAGCCACAATCATTATGGCATGAAACCAGCCATATTTCCTTAGATGACATGACACATGAATTTTAACAATGATACTTTAATAACATTGAGTAACTATCTTTTTTGAATAAGTAAACCAAACTCTAAGAAAATATGACATGAAAGAATTATGAGATCTTGATCTGGCACATCATTTCTCCCAGTATCTACTCTGAGGAAACAAGGACATATCTCGTCTCACAATTAATTTAATATTATTAAACAATGCATTATAGATCCTGATAACTAATCTTAATCGAACATGCTTTCCCAAGATTAAGAGAGACAATTAACATTAAGAGCTTCCCCTTATAATGAAATTCTTCTTAGAAGACAAAATCTCCTAGTATCTTATCTAATATCTAATATCTAATCTCTATTTTGAAAATCTGCCCAAATTCATTTGAATATTAAAGAGCAGGGTGAGAATTTTTAAGCCCATAGACGACTAATGACAAAGATGTGTAATAAAAAATAAACATCAAAACTTACAAAATAAAATGTTGAAATTTTCCATGATTGACAAGCTTGGTAAATGCATTTCATTTTTTAAAGGATCACCAAGCTACACTTAAATAAGAGGGAACCGCTCCCTAATGTGCACTTTCGGTGGGAATAAGGAAAAATTCAGCACCATATAAAGAAAAAAACTTAGAAAAACAAAAAAAAAAAATCTGATAACTGCAACAAAAAGGTGAATTACGAAGACTATTATTTTTATGGCAATTAAACTACCTTCAAACTTATTAACTACCTGTAACTATTTGGATAATTCAATAGATCGAATGTGTTCTTGCCTAGATGATAATAATTATAAAATACAATTCCATCAGCAATATGTTTTATTGATATGTTTCAAACATTCAATAGAAACAGTAGCAAGATAAACAAGGTTGAAGCATATCTCACTTACATCTTTTGGATCCAGAAGATTGATACGAGACATATCTGAAGGAGCCGACTTTGACATCTATGGGGTAACCATCATTAAATTAATAGGAGAAGAATTTCAAAAAGCACCTTATTATATCAAGGGTGAGTAAATAATCTTTATAATTTTCATTTAAGCTATTTAGGATAAAGGAAAATATGTACATGCAATTCAAAACTAAAATGGCGTTCATGGCCATTTTATGCCTTAAAGTCTAGTAAAAGATAATAAGAGACGCTCTATTTGGACGAAGGAAGAGCATTCATAAGAGAATATAAGGGTCTCCTCCAAAACTAAGTGTCCTTGATTACCTTTGAAAGACCATCTGTGAGAGACATAACACGAGCACCTGCTGGCTGAATAAGAGCTTCAGGGACCTACATTACGTACAGTGAAACTAGGATTAAAATATTTAGAAAGCAAATGAGCAGATCTGCATCTTCTTGAGTAAAAGTCAAGAAACTGAAAGGAGCGAGACATGCCTTAAAGAGTGCACCGCCTTTCCTGCATTCAGAGAATAGTATCAGGATCAAGGTCGAAACAAGCAACCATATCAACTTCTATCAGTTGGCAATGAAAAAGAAAACCCCACCCTCCCAATTTCTTCCATTTCCGTCCTCCATACAGGTGGTTCATTTTCTCAGCCAGTTCACGGGTTAGTTCAAGATGCTGCATCTGATCCTCCCCAACAGGCACAAAATCAGACTGTTACAGTACCAAATCAGCAACACATGACAATGAATGAACGCAAAAAATTCGAACTGGAACCTAATTTAAAATGACAAATGAGTGAATTCAAATGGCTAGGACACAAATGAAAGCCCATTTAGAATGAACAGAACAGAGATGAGAAACTTGGATAGCTCTACCTGATAAAGAAGAATATCAGCAGCCATTAAGACAGGGTATGTTAGAAGGGCTGCTCCAACATTTTCATCGCCCTTTAAAAAAAAAGTGTCATACTCAAGACTTACCTAGGAAGAACAGTCATATGCTGCTGAAAAAAAATCCTATAAAAGCATCAGGAAATTATATGTTCAAGTAAATACTAATAGAACAGAACAAATTACAACTTCTTACTTGTATGCTTTCTAGTTAATTATTCCTTGCATTGAGTGAAATATGTAATTTTTGCAGTAACTGAACATCACATTTAAAAAGTAAATAAACGTGAAATATGCACAATTTGCAATAACTGGCCTTAAAATTAAATTCCCTAATCTTAAAAAAGAAAGATGTCTAATTTTTAGCAATTGACACTCAAAATCCATCAAAGTCATGTCCAATAAGTGAAGAACTTGATCATAATTAAAAGACACCATTCTGAACCCTTAGAAGCTTGATGATTCAAAATAAGTTAAGAGCATGAATTGAAATATTAATTCAAATAGAACTGTTTTGTCCATTTGGCCATCCTAGTGTAGCATTAAAAAAAGAAAATTTGATTACATTATGGCCCTGATTGAGCCAATTTAAGTTTGGACATTAAGTGAAGCATGAATGAGAATATTAAGATGAGTAAGTAAGAATACTAATGAACTATAACTATTGGTAACTTAAGTGTTCGTAGGTGAGCGAATCCTTGTTCATTATGAGTGAGTGAGAACCCCCATAGTTTTAAGTAGTGAGTCCCCACTTATTTAATATAATTTGTCTTTCTTTTTTTTACTCTAAGGGATTCGACACGAGACATTCTTAATAGATCACCCATCATAGCACTACTCCTGCCAAAGCACAGTCCATTACGAAGTTCTAATAGAATCCAAAGCACTGGAATAGTTATGATCATACCCATCATAAAAGTTTTCTATCCTAGTAAAGTTATCTAATTCCTATCAACTTTCAATTTACTTTGTTTATTTGGGCTACATCATATTGGTATCAAAGTGGATTCACCATTTCTTGGATAAGCACTCCAATGGGCATTGATTGACAATAATGGGGAAGGTGTTTAGTCAAACATCATATTTGAGGCCAATTTTCTTCGAAAAAGATGAAATTGATGATCCATTGGGAATAAATTGTTCTTCCCAATGATCACTAACCACCCAACAAGGCAGAAACCACTCATTTAATTGGCTAAGACTTTATTTATAAGCTCGCATACTACATTATAAATATGAAAAGGTTTTGATGAGAGCAAAAAGGTAAGAGTGAGAGGTTCCTCTTATTTGGAGAGTCCCTAATATTATGGTGAGTAAATTCCCACTTAGTATAAGTGAGTACCTATAACTTTGGATGATTGAATTCTCACTAAGCTCATGTAGTTCTTCTTTCATAGTAATGATTATATTAAAGAAATTCCTATATAATCATTACTATAAAAGAAGAAGTACATGAGCTAAGTGAGGATTTACTCATCCAAAATTATAGGGACTCACTTATTATATTATGGGTATTCCAAACAACATTGTGCACTTACCCGTGACATAATCATTGAGGGTACAGGTTACCACCATGAGGTCGCGGGTTCAAATCATGCATATTGTCTTTGGATTCACATTTCTCAAATTCCTAGCAAGATTCAATTCTACTACCATTTTTTTGAGCTAAAGCAAACCCAATAAAGAATAAATTATGGTATGATTATATTAAGAGATGATTGGGTTAACATTTATTGCAAAAAATAAAATTAAAAATAAATTTAAACATGCATAACAAAAGATACAAAATAGACTCAATAAATGAGTAGATAAATAATTGTTAAAGCATTAGGAATAAAATTGGTAAAATTAATTAATATGAATAGTGCTCAAGGACATTGCAGAGATTTTTTTTTTTTTCTGCAATGCTCAAAATGAATAAATTTATAAGAAAAAAATAGATTACAAAGCCAATCTCAAACAATTAGGACAAGGTTTATGATGATGATCAAGCCTTATTCAATGTTTCAGCATGAGTTTGTTTCCAAAAAACACCAAACAAAGCCTTACAAAAACAAACCTAATATCATAGTCACTTTCATGTAATATTATGTTTTATACTCGACCATAAGTCCATAGTTTTAATTTCCATGAATGTGCTAGTAGTTATTTTTATTAGGCATGTATGTGATATAAATATAGATAATCAACTTTTTATGGGGGCATCCTTGCCTTATAATGTCAATAATTTTAGTTCACCAAAATTGTGCATGAGTCTCGTCCATGCATTGATGGTTTATGGATGTGAAATTTTACATTCATACCACATAATTCCTATGCATTTGCATATCAAACACCTAAAGTTTGATATTTACATTTATAACTATTTGGTGGCATAGCCTATACATGAAAAGATCTATTTCACTTTTAAAAAATAAATAGTGATATGTTTGATGTAGTATTAAATATTTGGGAGTTATATTTGTAAATGAAAAAGTTTAGGTGTTATATATATATATACTAAGCCATATTTTAGTTACATTAATTATATAGTGAATAACTCAATGAAAAAGAATTATGAGGCCGTAATAGTGATAAAAGCCCCAAGAACTTGAGAACAATTTCCTCTTGAACAAAACCATGTTATAAAAGTTCCATAGAAAACTTAAAACCAAGTTTCATAAAGGATTGGCAATTTCACAACTCAAAACTCCAGATAGTTCAGGTGGATGTAGATGTGGAATAACGGCAAAAAGCCAGAGGCAAATCTCAATACCTTCCATAGCAAAAAAAATCAAAAAATCTAAGCAAAGAATAAGCAGGGATCCAGGTATACTGCGTCCAACTACAAGAATTGAGACTAAAATATCTCAAACTCACATAAGAATTACTCGATGCAGCTGATAAACCAATGAAAAACAAGGCGAATTGAAACCATGAGGTACAAGTGAGCTATGGTCAGGTGATGAAACTATGAGCAACAAGGAGTAAAAGCTATAAGAACCAAACATACATCCAGTTGCAACAAACTAAGAGAGCATTAAAACATGTAAACAATCACCACAGTGAACCAATAGCAAAAGAACTAAAAATCAGCCTTATAGAAAACATGCCCCATTCTCTGATCACTCGGGAAAAACCACCCTATCCCATGAGCCATCTGAATGTGTAAAAGAACTCGGTAAGGAATAGAGTAATTTTAACTAGATTTTGTAACATTTGGATTAAGGTTTATTCATATAAGGGGTTTCTTATAGCCGTAAACCCCACCCCTCCAACATTTATTGAAGTACTCCCTACAAAGCAGTTGCTTAGGCTCAAAATTCAGACTTAAATTTGACATTTGCGTTTGAGAGAAATTATAACCTAATATAGGTTCTGCCATTTCACTTATACCGTGAACCCAGTCTGCCAACAATTGAGAGCTTTGAACCATAATGCTCAGAGAATTAATTAACAATAGTGTCAGTAATGGCTTATTTACTCTTTTAAGTTTTTTGAGCAAACCATGTGGAAGTGTCAAAGAAGTGTTTACAATGTCGACATTAACTCGTTTACTAGTAGAGGGCTAGTCATGCCACTTTTATTGAATAATTCAAATGCATAAAACAAGTTCTATTGCGATTCAGAAGTATGGGAAATGACTGACAAAAGCAAAGATGCGTCATATGGCCATCAGATGGACACAAGCTTTGGTTTTACTCAAACAAACATGTCTAAAATACATAAGATTTTGTTGGTTTAATTTTAGTGGTTTGATTGATAGATTTGTTATCATAGGAGCAGGTTGATTTAGTTTGGGTCTTAAATGATTACAAAAGTCTTGATACTAGGCCAACTAATAAGTTTTGTTAGATTGACTTTATAATTTTATTAATATAGTAGTTGGTCTGATTAATCAGATTGGTTCTTGCATATAGAGGAAGGCCAAAGTGAGGTTTTAATTAAATTCAATAAGGTCTTTTAAAAATATACATCAATTTAAGCATTTAATTATCTTTTAAAAAAGACATGAGTAGGACTTAACCTCAATTTCTCCCTCTCTTTTTATTGTCAATCTAATGATCTTGTTTCCTTATAGTCTTTCAATACAAATATTCTTCAATTATTGGCTTCCTGGCATTAATTCATAATATTAAATAATTAATAAATTTCAATTAAAATAATTATTTACAATAAGCAATAAAATCCTAAACTGACCTTAACTCACTTAATTTTCCTCTTTGCACATTCTACAATCCAAATCTCATATTGAATCAAATGCTCTTCAATCCATGAGTTTAATTTATAATATTAATATAATTTAATATTAATATTTTAATTAACATTAAATCTAAATAAATTAATTAAAAAATTCAACATCATTTATCTTATACCCTTTCCTTCATTGTCCTCAACTCTCCTCAATTCCAATCTACATATTTTTCCATCTCTAATTTCTGGCAAAATCAATAAAATCCCAAAATAATGATTTAAATACAGTTCAACTACATAAACAAAATTCTAAAAAAAGTAAAAAAATTAAACCCTAGTCGTACCTTTTTGGGTTAATCTCATTCCCACATGTTATCCATCCCTTCTTCCTTCGTGCGCGGTAACCTGTTCATCGACACAACTAGGTTTCGACCTCACCTTCTGAGCGCACACTTCCAACAAACAGCGCCGACATTGGCTTGTCAACCACAAGCGACGACCTGATCTTTACACACACACAATTGACATGCTTTCCTGCTTGGCTCTTTACTCTCACACCAATTCCGACATGAAACATTCAATCGGCTTTCTCATCATAGTTTAGCAAGTCTTTGCCTCAAATCGCCTCTCCTTTAGCATTTTCAATGAATGAAACTCTTTAGTCACATTTGATTTCAGCTCGTGTATGATCCTAGCATCGACAGCAGGGTATAAGATGCACGCGGTCTACTCTGTTTCTCACTCTCCTCAGTTTAATCTCTGCACTTCCTACTAGTTTGAATGCAGACGATCTTATTTGTCTCCCACTGTCTAAACTGTTGAGATGGTTGATATTTGAACCAACGTTATGAGTTAAAAATTCTTTTTTTTTCAGTTATTACACCCGTCAACCGAATTGGTTCCTACATCGATATCTTTTGGTTCCATTTCACCCTCTCATTCGCCAACAACTTGTTCAAGTCATCGACTGTGATAACTTGGCACTCTATGGTGCCAGAAAATCCCTCAACCCTCTATGAAGTCATCGGAGGTACTTTTGTTATTATTTGTAGATCAGAACAGGGTGTAGGTAAATAAAATAAATTGGTTATTAGAAATTAAAAAGATGTAAGTTTTGTAGTCATATAGATATGCTAAATATTTTCATAGGTACATCATCACAGGCATGACCATAAAAGTAAATTGAAGTTTAAAAACATAAAATAAAACAACTAGCAACTAATAAAATAAACTAAACTTGCTCAGATCATTTCTCTGTTAAGACATTTGTAATGAGTGTAAAATTGCAAATCACCATCACTAACCATATTTGCCTCTCATCTCCTACATAATCAATCTTCCCATCTTCAATTGTCACATTGCAAATTTAATGATAGGATCCCACGGTTCCCTCGTTCCGGCATCACGATTTTCTTCGGATTCACTTAGTTCAAATAAATTTACTAAACTCAACTCAACGAGTTTCATACTTTCATTTAGACCGTGGGATATTGAATAATGTTATTTATACCAAGGATAAGGTATTATATTTAGAGCATTTTGGAGAGCATATGGATGGGTATATGAAGAGATAGAAATAATTATGAGAAGGAATGCATCCTTGCATGATACAGTTCTAGATTTTACTGTGCTTATAATCGTTTTCCTTTGAGACTATCTAATTCTGGAAGTTTGAGTTTGGCATTGTCTTCTATTATAATTTGATTAATGACGGCGACTCTGAGAGACGGTAGTTGAACCTCCAATGGATTATATGATTACTAAACATTATCAAGAAAAATGTGAAATCATTTCTAAAGAAAACAAATGAAGTCATATTAGATCAGGGAGAAATAGATTTTGAATCTTAAGGTGATTTTGAAGAAAAATCATCGAAAGCCGCCAAACAATAGATTTGTATGAAAACATTCATAGGATAAATATAAATCCTTGAAATATTAAATGTCTTCCCAGTGGCAAATGAAGATGCTGAATGTGAAGGGCTTTCCGAAAGTAATTAGCCCAACGAATTCCCAAAAACAGGCAAAAAATCAGCTACAATGACAAAACCAAATGAGCTGATTTGCGTAATGCACATTTGCATCATTACTCTAAAATAACTGACAGGACAGAAAATTAAGATGGATCATAGCATGTGATAGCTCTTACAAAAGTATTGCTGTTTGGAATTTGGTTGTATTTGATTTAGCTTCTCAATAAACAATTTAATTGCAATTCAACAAAGAAAAAGTAATTAATTAAATGAAAATTAAAACAGAGATCACATTGTCGTACAGCAGCAACGCACCGCCTTGCGTGATTTTTCTTTAAACTGGATCATTCTATTCAACCAACCAGTTGGTGTGTCAGAACACAATAGCCACATTAATTCTAAATGCGCGTGAACATGTGACTGTACAAATACAGAAGCCTGTGTCAAGTTCAAAAGAAATGGTTGCCATTTAGCAAAATTGAAATTTACCAAAGGCAGCACAAAAAACAATGAACTGCAGATCTAATATACCTTCAAGGTATCTACACCACATGCCAAATAAATAGCTGCTGTGTTCCTTGTCGCTTCAGCCAATTGTGGAACATCATACGGTAAAGTGATCTTCAGACAACAAAACCAGATAATTCAAACAGCAGAAAGAAATCAGTCTACCCCGTTTATAATTTGTTGAAATCTCATTTTGCCTCTACCTAAGTTATGAATGATACCCATATAAATATGGGATCATTTTAAGTAGAGAAATACTATGACAGAAAAAAAATAAACTTTGTTCCCACAAAATATTTTCTGAAGATCATTTAGACGTATCTCGCCTATTTTTTTTATAGAATTTGTTCAAACAGATAATTAACAAATCAAAACTTTGTTACCGCCAAATCTTTTTTAAATTTATTTTCAGTTTTACAATGAAAACTAGTATGAAGCAAAACAATGTTCTTAAAGCAAACAAGGGTTGTGGGAACATTTTTTAGAACCTTGTTAACGTTGCTCTTGAAGCAAACTCACAAATCAAAACTTGGTTACCGCAAAAAACTAGTATGCATAGCTTATGTACATACAATAGTCATTTAATTTGCAAAATTTAAACCCCATCAAATAATTATTTTTAGCAAATATAATAATACATTCAATTATAATTCATTTAAAAATTAGGTTGTAGATGAACCAATGCACTCGATAAACAACTAAAATTGGGTTCAATTAATACTCCATCATGTTTATTTAAATTAGTAAATAAACAAACTTGAATATTTTTTAAAAGCTCAATGGTTAAATGAACTAAACATAAATATGGTCTAAGTTATTTATTTATGTTCATGGACAAACTAATTTGTTATTCAGCAAATAACTTATTAAATGCTCAATGATAACTTATATCATCTATGATATATTATTTAAATAAAATTTAATCAGCTAGAACTTATTTAATTATATATTTAATATTAATATATTATCATATCAATATTATTATAAGATTAATTATTAACTATATATTTATTTTATTAATATATATTAATTAATTAACCTAATTTAATAATTAACACGTAAATATCCAACATATTCAATCCATAACATTTTTTATATTAATTAATTAATCATCATATTAATATAGAATATCAATTTATTAATAATAAGATTCACATTAATTATTAAATATTATATAAATTTAATCATTTTCCTCATCTTCATATGGTGATTCGCTCAGCAATCGATAGTCTCAGGCCCTCAACTCTTTTTTTTTTCTTTTCCAGAATGTTACCTCGTTCAAGCCCATATTTTCCCGTTCATAATTTTCTAAAATCTCATTTTGCCTCTACCTAAGTTATGAATGATATAAGTGATTTGATATGAATATATTTATTATTAAAATATTTTCTTATTTAATTGCTAAAATAATTAGATACCAATTCAAATTTTATTCAATTGCTTATTTATTTAGATTAGTAAAATCATTTGTAGAAAATTTACATGAAAACCCAGACACTTATTTGAATTATTGGTTTTTTTATTAACTTATTTAAATACTTGTTTGATTAACATAAATAAATTAAAAACAAATCAAGTTCAAGTATTAAGAAAAACAATCTAAACAAGTCAATCTTGAGCATACATGTGAAAGCTCGTCTAAAGCTCAATTCGAACCAAAACTTATAATATTACCAAATCAAGACCACTTACAACCCTAGTTATAGAGACGAAATGATGACAAAAATACTTAAGAAAACAAGAATTTCATGCAGAAATGTGGAACTTGTTGAGTTTGGAGATTGTCAATAAATTTTTAAGTTTTGGGTACATAATTAGTTCTAACCATACTTACAAGTGAACTTTCCAACATTTTTAAGGAAAATTCATTCATAAGATATAATATCAATAACAATGGTTACAGAGAAATACCTTGAATGTGCCTCTAAAACCAAATAAAGCTTAGCAAAGATGCAATTTGAGTAGCTAGATGGTTTTAAAGCGCCTTTATATTTTATTTGAAGCTCTTATGCACAAAATTTTATTGCTTTAGACTTTTCAACAAGGTGGAACCCAACATTAATTTATGCAAGCAATTTTGCATTGAAAACGTATGACATAAATGTCTTTATTACTTTTGTCTTTTATCATGTATAAAAAATGCTTAGTTTTTTTTTCAAAAATCGAACAGGAGCAACTATTATAGTTTTCATACACATTGTAGCTTAATAATATTAAACCACAACATATATATTAAAACAATTTTTAAATGACAGATTTTATAAATTTCATTAAAATGATTTTTCCATTAATACATGAAAAACATAATCCATATAATTGAAATATCATTACCATATTTATTAATGCTACAGTCTTCAATTTAGATTTTCAAATTTCCAACAACATCAAGACTAACAATTATAATTTTTTAAGTTCTCATATATTATAATATCTTTGTAATATTAAATCATAACAATAATATCATAACTTTTTCTTCAAAAAGGATTTTATTAAGACTTTAACATGTAAGCACGACAGTAAATTATGGTGATAGATTCCTTAATTCAAAAATTTCTTTTGTACAAATCTAAATATTTGTATAACGGTGCTGAGTCGAGCCTATAAAGAATTGACCTCAATAAAATTAATGATTTAAATGTGGATAAAATTAAAAGTGAAAACTAGAAAGGCCAAATTAAACACGTGGAGGGCATATTTCAAAAATATTACAAATGAACAAATACAATTGATAATGTCATACTCATTCAAAATTTTCTTTGAGATATTAGAAGTATGATTTCTTATTTATTTTATATCTGCTAACACATTTTGTTAGAAATTTGGTTAAAGTTTATACCAACAACATATAAGTTTAAATTTTTCTATTAATTTATTTCTCATCCTGTGCATTGCATGCACTGCATGGATAAATTAGCAAGTAAAATGCCAATAGTAAAGAATAGATTTACATTGGCATTCATTGTTTTTGGTCTTTCACTTATTGGTGATAATTAAAATAAAATAGCCAGAATATTTACTAATACATATTAATTTGACTTGAGGAGTTCAGAAGATTGTCAACTTAGTTTAATTTCACTTATTAGTGATAATTTCCTATATTCCCTCAATATTCATTTAATTGAGATAAAAGAGCTTCATTTTGACTTTGAGGTTGACTATTGACTTGAATTTAACCTTTTCAAAACATCAATTTTGAAATCTTAAAGTCGAAACAGGATTTTGAGAATTTCTTCATGACATTTGAATATGTTGAGTTTCAAATATTCAAATAACTTTTCAGAATTTCTAGTAAAATCAATTTTTTTTATATTCAAAATAAAATATCATTAAATTTAATACAAATTACTCGAACTGAATCTTTTCAGGGAATAGAGTCTTGTATGATGCTCCAACAGACTACTAGTCACTCATTTTACTAAAGACCTTTAACGTAATTAATTTCAACCTAATAATTTCTAGTCAGGCTTGGCTAATATGGGTCAAGCCTTACACTTAAATTTCTAAGCGCACATTGGTAATCTGCCACTATTAGTGGGCTAACTAGTAGGGGATCACACATCTCAGGATGACCTACACATCAATCTAGAGCAATCCTTAGCCAGAAAGAATTACAAACCCACTTGAGTAGCTATGATTTTGCATAAAGGGCCATCTCATTGCCTTGTTCTAAAAAATGTAAATAAAATACATCGGAAGGCATACTTTAATAAAATTAAAAATGAATAAATACAATGCTGACACATACCATCATTCAACATTTTCATTGTGATAGTAGAAGTAGGGTTTCTTAATTATTTTATATTTACCGTCCCACTTAGTCTAAATTTTGTTATAGTTTAGTCTAATTAGACACAAATTTCAAAGCTTTTTATTAACTTCTTTCTCATCCCAAGAACTACCGGGGTAAATTAGACGGTAAAATGCTAGCATTCCAAAGGAAGACCACATTTAGGCGTTGTTTGGTCAGCTGCAAAAAGACTGCATTGCATTGCATAAGTTTTGGAAATCCAGTGATTTGGTAGGAAGAATTTCAAATACAATGTAATATAGCAATGCATTTGGAATTCATTCCTTCATTCATTTTAATGCATTTGAAATCCATTGGATTTGAGTAAATTTAAAATACACGATTTGATGTAAAATATTGTCGGCCACTAGAGTTGTCTGCCGCCAACCGCCTGTC
>NW_018164565.1:2682133-2693861 GCF_001263595.1 Phalaenopsis equestris
TATATATATATATATATATAAGGCAAATTTATTGATGTAAAAGGGAAGATACAAAGGTTTTAGTGAGTGGATACAAAGAGCTTACTCATAGAGAATACAACTCACTCAAAAAGAGACTTTAAAACACTCGTATACCCCAAAAAAGAGAAGAAAAACTGCTATTCATGGTGGGTGGATTTGCCACTTCTCCTCTCCTAGTTCTAGGGAGAGAGTCCAACACCAAACTAAGATGTGGGCTTCCATCTGAAACCATGAAACAATCGTCCTGGAAATTTATGAGTTCTAGCATTTCTTTTTTCTTCTTCCTAGATTTGTAAACTTGTCATTCATCTGTCAGTGTTTGTCCAATCTGATCTATTTGTGGATCTTCGATGGAGAGCTCACCCTGGAGGGTTTGTTGATCTGTAACTTACTGATCAGTCTCAGCCTGCAACACGCCTTGATCATGACGCTCCTCCAGAGCTTGATTACCCTCTTCTCTCTGAGGAGGAGCTATCACAACAATAGTGGGAAGTAGACGGGGAACTGGTTAGTGAGGAATAATCTGATGAGACAAATTTTCATTCAACATTTCTGGAAGAACTTCAATTTCTGTTATATTTTCCTCTATTTGGGTGATATTATTAGAGACTGCAGAATCCAAATGCACAGCGAGGTTGGATCTCAAATGTGGATGAAGCCTGAAACATTTGGCAGGTGTGTGCCCAATCAGTTTACAGTGATTACAATAATAGGGTCTTTTCTCTGCAACAATTGGCTATCAATACCCATTTTGGGCAATACCAAGCCATATTTCTTCCAAATCAGGGAGGGTGATATCTCTTTCAACAAGAATCATTGCAACCGAAGGCCTAGATAGGTTGAAGGTGGGTATGTCCAATTTCATAGGCCTCCCTAATACAACTCCAATAGAAAATAAGACTTGGTGATTAAAGTAGAGCAACTTTAGGCCAGGTAGTTTAAAGCAGGTTGGAACTATAGAGGGCTATTGGCAAGGATTGAATTCAGGAGACCACTTTAGCAATTTCATATATTTTGCATTAATTGTCATAAACTTCTTGGAAATAATTTTAACATACTCATCTACTTTAGATAATTCATCATCACATGTCTCCATCAAAGAGACCACCCTTCCAATGTCCCAATAGTTTGAGATCATCAAAAGCCTTTTGAATGATTTTCACTTTAGGATGTCCCAATTGGAACTTTCAAATGGAGTAAATTTGCACTCATCAACCAGGTTGAAAACTTCAACAATAGAGGAAATTAGAGCTAGTTTGCCACTCCTACTCATCTTCTTGATGAGATTACAGTCCCCCTGACCTTCAAAGGATTCATGATAAGCCTAAGGGAAAGCCAAATCCACTGATCCCACAGAGCCAATCATATCAACATAAGAAGCCTTCCCAAGGTTTAAAATTGAAGCAATTGGTGTTTGAGGAACGAAATCCATAGAGCTGAAATTCGAATAGCGGGAAGCTACTGTGTGTGAGTGGTAACTGCTCGTGAATGTAAACCGAGAGCGGAGGAGGAGGAGGCGAACGCTCACTCCTGAGTAATTGAGCAAAAGGAGAGAAACAGTGTGCTGAGGAAGAAGCAACGCGCGAAGCAAAAAGAGACGTCGGGTCGAGTTCGTACAGGAGGGAACAACCCTATATATATGACGAGAAAAGCTTTTTTTAACTTGCACCAGCTTTTCCTTTATTTTTTGTAAACCAAAAATAGAATAGAAAAAATAATTAGAAACACAACAAAGTTGATTTCTTTTAATTTAGTCCCACATCCCACATTATTTGAACATTCAACCTTCTAATGCTTAAGTTGTAGTGCATAGCTTAGAAATTTGAAATTGTAATTCACATGGGGTATATATCAGGAGTTCATGGGTTCCACAGATATGATCTTTAAAGTTTTTTTTAAAAGAAATAAAATTATCATCTTATTTTTAAGCTAGAAAAAAACTCATATTTGGCTCATGTTCGTCTTGAATTCCAATGAGTCGAATACAAACACAATGTTGACAAATAATTTCAAACACAAGAAAACACAAATACACCAATTTTCAAATGAGCTGAGCAACAATCAAACTTCTAGCTTGCTCAACTTAGGCTCGTTTACACCCCTACAGCAATCCAATGTTACAAAGTTTAAAACTCATAAGACCCCAAATGCTAAAACAAGTTCGGTGATAAAAAGGCCCGGTAATATTCTTGTTTAGATAAAGTTCTATTTGTCCAAGTTTTATTTTTATTTTCTAGTTTGAAAGCATGCCTATAAGGTAAATGTCTGTTAAAATGGGATGTAATCTCTAGTATAATGTTGGTGCCTATGCTTGTAATAATTTGTGGTTTTTATTCTTAACATTTCATCATAAGTTTGCAAGAATGTGCAAGACATCATACGTTATTAAGTTTTTTTCACATTTTTTAATTCTAAGAATTAGTAAGTAAAATTTAATGTTGAATTTTCTGATCGCTTTAAGATAGATGGACAATAAGAAGGAAAATAAAAAAAATGATGGCTCGTAGCATGAAGCTCTTGACAATTTTTTAGCAGCAAAACAAATGCTTAATAATTACTTCTCGTACAAGGGCATTCATATTTAAACGAGCATTGACCAACAACTTGTCTCAGCACGTGCCTTAAAAAGGACCATAGATGCTACTTGTCCATTATAATATTTGAAGGCAAATTCAATGTTTTACCATGTGCACTAGGGCTAACAAAATGGAAGTTCAATCAAGCAAGTTTTGTCAAAGGTAACTCTTAGGGACAATTTGGTTAAGCCCTAAAGTGATTAATTGGATTACTCAAAAAATAGTTTAACCTTCGTGGTCAGAGTTCATTAGGATATTATGTGAAAATGGCTCAAATGGTCTAATCAAACATTCAAGATTTATGAAATCAAGTAATGTCAACACACCCATCACCTCCTCTTATAAATTACCCTTTGGATTCCCCCATTTACTTGATGTTGTTCCTGAATTTTTAACCATTATGCAATAGGTGCTACACAAGGAAAACACCATGCAAAATTACAAAAAAAACCCTTATCACACTAAGTGGGGTCAGATAGATGAATCATTTTTCTCCACTATATCATGTGTCATATTTGCATTTAATTCTAAAAAATTGAGATAATTTTTTCTATAGCATGCCCAAAATTGTTTTAGGTTTACTGCCACCTTTCTTAAAATAAGTAGAATCTAAAACACCTACTCTCTTAACTGGATCATTAGATGGTTGATGTTTAATGTGACCAAACCAACTAAGAGGACTCTCTCTAATCAAGCTACACCGACCCTTTCAAGAAGATATTTGTTTTAAATTTTGTCTCTAAGTATAAAGTTACTCATCCACCTAAATGTTCTCATCTCAGCAACACTTAACTTAGTTTTATGCTTCTCTTCTATAGGCCAACATTCTAAGTAATAAAGCATTCCAAGTCTCACCACCATATTATAAAACTTTTCTTTAAGTCTAAGCGGTAGTTTTCTATCACACAACAGGATTGATGCATTCCACCACTTCAACCATTCAAATTGTATTATACTAATAATATCTCCATCTATATCACCATCATTTTGAAAAAAAGAACCGAGATATATAAAATGTACACTCTTTTTAATGACTTGATTACTCATTATTACAACCACCCTGCCACCAGATCTACCACTACTAAAATTACATTCCGTGTATTTAGTTCTAGATCTGCTCAAACAAGTCTTTAGTCTCTAAAGTTGACCTCTACAATATTATGTTTTTCCTAAACTATTTCTCTAGTCTTAACCACAAGAAGGATATCATCAGCGAAGAGCATACACCAAGATACATTCTCCATAAATGTCCAATAAGAACATCCATAAATAAAACCAAAAGATAAGGGCTTGAAGCCAATCCCCAATATAATTCAACTAAAATAGAAAAATAGTTGGCCAATTTCTTCTTCTATTCAAACACAAGTAAAAACTCTAACACACATATCTTTAATAACTAAAATATAAGACATAACAGCACTTTTCTTTTCTATAACTCTCCAAATAACTTCTCTTGGAAATTTCTCATAAGTTTTTTTTTTTTCTAAATCAACAAAAACCATATGTAAATCATCCTGGCTCCCTTTGTACTTCTCCATCAAACCTTTCGATATATGTATAGCTTTCATAATAGACTTGCCCAACATAAATCCAAATTGGTTGTGAGAAATGTTTGTATCACATCTTAACCTATGTTCAATTACTTGCTCCCAAAATTTTAATGTATGACACATTAAAGCTTAATTATTCTATAATTTATATTATTGTACTTCTCATTTATTATTAAAAAAAGGGATCAAAATACCCTTCATCCACTCCTCAAACATCTTTTAGTTTTCAAAATAATATTAAAAGTTTAGCAAGCCAAGAAATTCTCAAACCTCCTAAAAATTTATGTATTTCTATTGGAATGTCATTAGGTCATGTTGATTTTCCACCCTTCATTTTCTTTAAAGTTGTCTCAACTTACTTTCATTTTACTAATGCGACGGTAAAAATGAAAAGTTTATTAGTATTAATGATGCTAAGATCACTAAAATAGATCGTATTTTGAAAATTTTAATTGAAAAGTTTATCAAAATATCTCACCCGCCTATGTTGAATATTCTCATTTAAGAAAAACACTTTTTGATTTTCATCTTTACTACACTTTATTTGAACTAAATATTTATTTTTCTTTATCACTTTGTTTGACTAGTCTATACACACATCAAAAAATAATTTTTTTTTTGGCTGAAAAGTAAAGTTGCATGTTTTTAGGAGATTGGATCCGACGACAAATCAAAAAATTATAGTACTCACTCCTAGGGTTTCAACCTCCAGGTTTACAAACTCATCCAAAAAAATCTCCAAAACTGATATAAGTATACCTCAAAAAGACTCCAAAAAAAAGGAAATAGCTAAACCCAAGAAAAGAAGAAGGCAAAGAAAAACACCAATAAACAAACATCTCATCTTAGGAAAAAGGTCTAAGATATGGCATATTGAGATGCCCCCCAATAAGAGCAACTTAAGATAAGAATCAGGATTGGTCATTAAGATTATAGCCTTAGTCTGTGTAGCAACTTTGGCAAGTAAATTTGTTTGCCTATTAGTTTCCCTGGGTGTGTAGTTCCATGTGATGACAATATTTGTTGAAAGTTGTTTAATCCTGCATAAATCAACAATTAAATACCAAGGAGGTTCTTTATCATTAGCTAATATGTCCAACAAAATAATTGAATCCATTTCAATTTGCAAGAATCTTCAATTCAGTTTAGTCGCTAACAAATAAGGCCAGCCAAACAACATATAACTCTGAGGATAAAGCACAAACAGTCATACAAGGCGAAGAAAAAAAGCATAATAGTTTGTCATAATGAAACAAGACCCCAGCTGCACCTGAACAGTCAGCCTTCCAACTACCATCAATATTTACCTTAATCCAGAGGAAAAATGGTTGTTTCCACCATACAAGAGAGACCTTACGAAAATTTCTGCCTCGTATATCATAAACCAACCAATCCTCTCAGCTCGCAAAGAAAGATGGCTTAAATTTATGATAATAAACAGCTTATGTATATAAGATAGGGTATCCTGCTTAGTGCAACAATTCTCATGCTTGTGGGAATTTCTAGCGAACCAAATGCAGATGAAAGACAATGATGTTAAATATATGTTGTTTATGAATAGGATTAAACCAATGTTCCCTACAGACCCACCCAACCCAATGGAGGGGTTTTGCTAGCAACCCGATCACACAAAACTGTCCAGATTTTTATAGAGTAGGCACATCTAAAAAACACGTGGTTTACACTTTCCGCATCCGACTTGCAAAGCAAACATTGGGAAGGGATTCTCAATCCCTTCAATTTAAGGATATCATCCATTGGAACCAAACCAAGTAAAACTCTCCAATTAAAAAAAAAACATAAAAGGGGTCAAACATTTTTTCCAAATCACACCACCCCAGTCCACCTTGTCCCAAGTGAAAAGTTTTGGATAATAGTTTTAGTAATAGAGCAATTGATAGTATCAGTTGACAGAACTTTATCCTTTTGGGACTTATCAAAAGGAATCTTAGAGATATAAATAGTTTTATCATTACCTAACATATTTGTGAGCATCTCCAAGTTACACCCTTCATCAAGCTAAAGATCAATCACAGTCAAGTCTTTTTTATCATGCGTAAAGCAAGGAGATATACCTTCTTCCTGTTATTTATCATACCAAAAGGATAAGCTACCATTCCCAAATTTCCAGTGGATAAAGTCCTCAGCAGTATTTCTGATTTTCAGCATGCATTTCTAAGTATTGGAATCACCAATCTTGGAATGAACCTCCAATGGATAAAGATTTCTACAATATTTGATTTGCATGTATTTGGCTCATAGAGATTCAGCTTTTCTAAATTTTAACCACAGAAGAATAGAGTTGACCTCAGCTCGATCCTTTAGTTGTCAAATCCCAGCCCACTTGCATTTAAAGGCCTACATAGCACCTTCCAACGGGCCCAAATTCTTTATTTATGATTCCCAAACCATAAAAATTTATTAAAAAGCCTTTTAAGTATTAGTTGTGTGTGATGTTTGATCCTTAACACCTGCAAAACATATAAGGGAATAAAGGTTAACACACTTTTCAGCAATGCGATCCTTCCCCCAAAGATAAAAAAGAATTGGTCCAATCTCCAATTTTGTTTTTAATTTTATCCACCACAGTATCAAATTGCAACTATTTTCTCCTCCCTTTGAGTAAATTAAGCCTCGAGTATTTTAAGAGGAGATCAACAATCGCAAAGCCAGTATATTCATGCGTTCATGCCTTCATATTGCTACTCACATGTTTCCCAAAATAAAGATGGCATTTCTCAATATTAAAGTTCATGTCAGAAGCTTCATGAAATTATAGAAAAGTATGATATGTTTTTTTGGTAAAGTATTTGAAAATAATCACATCATTAGCATAGGCTAAATGGCTAACACCCATTCTAGCATTATTTTTGTACTGAGTATGCAGATGTAGAATCTGCAGGGAATTAATTAATCTAGAAAAATAATCAAATAAAAGAATAAAGATAGTAGGTGAGAGAAGATCCCCTTGTTTTAAGTGTCTACCATATGTGAAAAAGCCATGTGCTTGCCCATTAAGGAGCACCTGAGAATAGTTGCCCTCCAACCAACCCTTGATAAATTGCATAACTTTCAATTTAAGTCCCTAGATTTAATGACCTCTAAGTATAAAATTCAGCTAATAGTGTCATAAGATTTCCTTAAGTCCAGTTTGATAATAAGATTTCCCCCTCTGCATTTATAGTCATGATCAAACATTAATTCTTGTGCCAATAAAATATTATCTGTCATACCTCTTCCCTGGATGAAAGCTGATTGATTTGGACAAATTAGGATAAGAAGATCTTGCTTTAGTATTTCCACCATGATCTTGCTTAAGATCTTTGACATTACAAAATTTAAGCAAATGGGTCTAACATGTTCCCATTTTGCATTATCATTATTCTTTGGAACTAGTGAAATGGAGGAGGTTGCAAAGTATTTACACATAGGAGTGCCCCATGGTAGCATTGAATAGCATCAACCACATCTCTTTTGACCACCTCCCAACTGTTTTCATAGAAATCAGCAGAAAATCCATCAGGGCCAGCAACCCTGTTCCCACACTATCTTTAAGAGTCTCCCATATTTCAGCCACAGAAAGTATATCAACAAGTTGTAAAGATGAGGTTAGTAGTTTAGCTTCCCAGGCAATGTCAGCATCCAGCACTACGTCAAAGTTTACCTTCGAAAAAAGAAGCTCGAAATGATAGATTCCATTTTTAATAATCTCTTCCTGATCTATGAGCGAACTACCATTATTATCTTGAATTTTTAAAATAGTATTCATTCTCCATCAGTTTTTAATACATACATAAAAATAGCTAGTGTTCCTATCATTCTCCAAGAGGTTTAGTTTACTAGCCTTTTGCTTTTGAGATATATATATATCACCCTCTTTAGTATATAATCTATTATAAGGATAACTAAAAGCAAAATTTTATCATTACATATTGTTCTTTTAGACTCTCAGCAGACCACTTTATATTTTTCCCAATTCTTTAAGTTTTACATTTAAACCAATTTTTATAACAAAATTTCTTATATTGTATCTTGTTTTGCAAATTATTATTCTACCACCAAGTATTTTTATTTATAAGAGATTCTATTTTTAATTATTTAAATATATTTTTTATAACTTACTTAACAGTGATCATTACTTTCTCCCACATAGCACTAGTTTATTTATGAACATCCCAAATTTTAAAATATTAAAATTTACTCATTAAAATGATTTTATTTGTCTTGTAAGTATCCCATCTAATTTTATGACAATATTTCGTGGTATTTTTTTTTATTTTCTAACATTTAACCTTAAAATTTAAAACTAATAATTTATGTTGAGCACTTAAATTTTCACTTAAAAAAACCTTACAATCTTTATAATTCTTACGCCAGGTAAATTTATCAAAAAAATACTTCGTTCATCAAGAAAGCATTGAACATGTAATGATAATGATGAAATTCATTGAGAGAGCACAACCATTGCATTAAACTTCCCATCATTGTGAGTTATAGGGAGCGTTTTATGAATGCATTCTAATCTTTACATTATAGAGAGATTGCTTCCACAATTCAACACCATGACCGCTAGAGAAAAGTTGATACAATATAATATATTATCTAGGCTTCCTTGTAAAAAAATAGTATCCATTGGGCGTTAAAAAGAATGAGCTTACAACCAGAAATAAAGTTCTCCATAACATCAGAAAATATAAAGTCCATTTTAAACAATTAGTCATACAAGGGTCAGCATATTATCTGATCTCCAAAGTACATTTCTAGAAACAAAAGAAAACGTGTACTCCATTTGACAAAGCTAGATATAGATGTAGAATTAAATAGTAAGAACCATTTTAGGCACATTTCATATCTTATTATGATATTCCAAAGAGAAAAATCTTAATAGGTTGCTCGTAAAGAATTCAAACTTTAAGAAGAGATGTTTCACCTAGAAAGAGTAACATTTTTGTAGCTTACAAATGTTTCTGAATATTTTGATCGATTTTATAAAGTTCAAAATCGAACCATCACATTTCTATCAAGTTACATTAGTCAAGACAAATCGCACATTATAGAATTTGAAGTCTTCAATGAGAAAGAAAGTCTTGTCCTTGAAGTGTGTGGGCGGACTGATTATTCCCAGTATAATAATTATCAAATATGTCTCTACTTCACAAAAGTTATTTAGATTATCTTAAAAAACACAAAACCAAGGCTCTTGTTGACGCGGGGACTCCGTGGGTCGGCCCGGCACAGACCGGTCCAGCCTCCATGCTAGACCGGACCATTCAGACCGACTTAATTGGGGCGAAAACTTTTGTCCCTCCTCATCTTAGGCCTTAATTCCTCCCCTACCAAAACCTCTCCTTCCTACTTGGACTAAATTCCAAATTCTTACATATTCCCTCCATTCTCCTTTAATCCTTTCCAATTTCTCTACCTACCCAGTTTAGCCCCTGCTTCCATCTTATTTATAATTGTTGTGTGTTGATTACTAAACAGTTTTTTATCATTTTTTATTTTCAGGTGTGCTGTACAAACATTCCCTCTTCGAGGGATGTATCCCAAGGCAAGCAGCGTTACAGTTGTACCTCGCCCAAGGTGGTATGTCTCTCCACTTCATTCCTTACTCCCCCTGTTAGTCACTGGTGTCTTTCTCTGCACAAAAAGGTCATTGGCCCCTTTCCCTGCTCGCCTCTACCAAACGCACTCCTGCCAACCTCCACAGACAAGCCGCTACTCCCCTTAGGGATCGACTTAGCTGCTTGCCAACTCTATTCATGCCACAAACGAGCCGGGGATCTCCTACATTTTCTCTCCCTGCTATTCGCACACTCGCCACGCCCATCTCCGCACGGGTCAGCCCACGACTCCCGTACCTCTTTGGTAGTCCACCTCTAACAGACATTTGAAGGCCCCCTTTCTATCGCTTCCAAGTTCTTGTTCCTTGCCTCTACTGATCTATGTCATTGCCAGCCTTCAAGTCCAGTGGTCCCACATTCCCTGAGCATCTTTTGGCGGTCCAACAGACTTGTCGGACTCCAACGTCACGCCCGCAACTTCACAGTTAGCCGGATCTACCGCGTCACTCAAGAGGGTTGTTTATGTCTTTTGTTATTTATTTATGTTTGTTTTTATTTTTTGCAAATCACATTATCATTATTTGTGTTGTGTTATTGTTCTTGTAGCATCGTCCTTGTACCCCTTTTGAAAATCAACTATAAAATTGTGTGTTGTTTGTGTCGTGATTTGAGTTAACTCCGGTATCACATTTCCATTAATTTCATTCATGTAAAGCATCGCCCAAGAACAGCTAATTGCAATAATGTGACCAAAAAATCTTTTTTTTTTCCCATGAATTAGCCTAAAAACAATGACACACATGAATAAAGCACGTAGAAGCACTTCAGAGGGCAATCAGTTTAATAATGGAAGGAAATGAATTAGTTTAAGATGACAATTCGCACGAACACAAGAGTTTATAAAATCCATGGGCCCAAAGAAAGCTTTACCGCATGCAAGTCAGCAATGAAGAAGAGTGTCTCATAAGTATCCTGAAAAGGAATAGAAAGAAATGTAATAAACTATGAATGACACGGATGTATGATAAGTAAAACCACTAGTTTCTCAGAAAAGCATTAATAGGACAGATAAAAATAGTTATCCAGTTACAGTTAACACAAACAATAAACATGAAAAGAAAATTCAAGTTTAACATGCGGAAAAAAAAAACATATTTTTGATGTTGTGTGGAGGGTTTAGGAACATATTCTGGAAGTAGATATCAACCGTGCTGGCCTTTACAAGGTAACTAAATAATATAAGGTATTCTAGAGAGAAAGAGATATCACCTGTGGAAGGGGAGTAGAAGTAGAAAAATCAAATTTTCTATTTGATCTGGAGTAATAGATGGCACATTGAACCAATGCCTTGCAAGCAAATCGCCTCACAGTTTTGGAAGAAAAAGTAAATTAGAGTGAAAACATTGCTTTTAACATTGAAGGTTGTCAACTTCTCAAACAAAAACACTATCATTATGATCTTCCTTAACGGGCCTATTTTGGATAAGGTAAATTATGTTTTACATAAAAAACTTTCTAATTTGTTCAGGTATGAAAGTAAAATTGCTTTGTTAATCATCGTAGATGCATCTGATTACAAACACATGGCAGAGAAGTGGACTGATCTTCAGAATTTACAGTAACGATTAGGCATCTAGAAATGATTTACGTCAAAAGAGAATTAATAGATGGCCCAAGAACATGTAAATGCTATCTTTTTCTTGCTTATCTAAAGGAAATTTCTTTGTTGGGCAGCTATTAAATCATCACGTGAGACATTCAAATATAAAGAAACATTTAATAATTAGTCCTTTAAAGTGCAGCCCCTAAAAAGGTTGAACTTACAAATAAAAATTGTAGTGGAGCTGATATACATTTAGGGTATTTTAGGGATAAATTTTTCTCCACTTCGCCTTTTACAATACTTTCCTTTTTAGACCACTGTCGCGCCTCTATTTGGCTACTGGTTTCTTTTTTTTTTTTAGATATTTTTGTGATGGAAAACTGTTTATTAAAACCCAATCTTTTAAAATATGAA
>NW_018164565.1:2694690-2697632 GCF_001263595.1 Phalaenopsis equestris
TTTTCCCTTTTTTTTTTTTTTTTTTTTTTCTATACCAATAGCACATTAATGAACAATTTCAATACAAAAAATAAAATGTTCAAAGCTTAAAAAATTAAGTAATAAATAAAGTGAAGAGCTAACTGACTAGTATGCTTTCCAAGTTGCGGGCGCACAAAAAATAACATTTAAAGTAAAAACCCTAACAATATACCATGCAACCTCTAATACCCGCTTCTGATCATTAAATTTTACAATTGCAAGTAAGAATATAGGTCTCTTTGACCTTAAGTAAAGCTAGTGATATTCTATTCAAGATTTATTAGAACATGACCATACATATGATTCATTCCTTAAAAGCTTTCATTTTTTAACCCAGCTCCCATCGATCGAATTATAGGGGAATAATATGAAGTCTACCAGCTTGAGTAGGAGAAGCAATTAGTCATCATAATCATTCCTGTGTCAGCTTCATCAATCTCATTTTTCAACTCATTGAGTGTTGCTTGAGTAATTAAAATTAATATGCCTAAATCTTTTTGAATGGCTTCTATCTATGGGCCCATTAACTTCCAGTGCCCATCTACTATAATCCTTCCTCGATGTATCATTTTAGTTGTACAATATAGCCATCTTATTATTTGCATTTTTGCCACACTCAACTTGACTATCGAGGACTTTTTACTATCCAAATCAATTCATTGAAGCCAATCTGATTGCAATTTTATTAAATTTATCATTAATCCTCTATGATATACAATTATCCATGGCACTCTAAAAGTACTACCAAATTTAACAAATGAAGTGTAAAATCCAAAGAAAAAGAAATAACAAAAATCAAGAACACAAAAAAATTTACGAGGTTCGGCCATAACTAACAGCAACCTATCCCAAACTCCGAAAATTATGTTCTCATCTATGTACCCATTCATCTACATAACAACTTCAAGCTATTTAAATCTATCACGCTTAGATATCACTTTATCTACTATGATTGATAGTTACGATTAATATCTAACATACTTTGCATATCTTTTCCTCAACATTTTGGTCTAATATTCCTAAGCTATATTTCTTCGAAAGTCAATATTTTTTTTCTATGGAATGATCTTTTACTGGTTTCACCAGACATTTCAATGATTAGAATTGTGTCCATTGCAAAAAAATAATCCGAGGAGAAAAAAATCCGAGGAGCAACACTTTAAATAGTTTTGTAAGCACCTCATAAACAATACAAAAATACAAAGATTCAATGTAAATCATTCATGTAATATGGCCAAGAGAAAAAACTTTAGTCAATCAACAACTAATTGTAATACTAGTCAATGCTCCATATACATATAATTAATAAACTCGAGGTACCTTTAGCATACACATTTTTTTCCTTGACACGAACTAGATCAATTGTGTTACTCCACAATCTGCTTCTCCAAAATTAATTATAGCTTCTTTTGTTGCATTAATATATCCTATTCCAAACCTACAATGAATTAATTATGTGAAATTTTTCTCTACGCTGAGTCTATTAATTGCCTGATTTGCATCTACTGCTTAAAATTGCGAGCAAACACCAAATCCTGCACAAAAATGGCAAGGAACAAGCACGCAGATCAACAGTAACCTATCAACCCCAGCAAGCACACTACTCTCAAACTTCTTCAGAATGCTAATAAGATTTTAACTTGACAAGCCTGACATGCAGGTAAGGTTTTCTTTCATGATGATGTTTGGTTGTAGCGTCATCTTGTTCAATATGAAATAGTCGCCCTGCTACAGAGATAATAACAGTGCTCGACAGGTGCGTTTCTCAGGTTAAGCCGCAATTGAGGCGCAAATCCAGTATGGCGATCAAAACTCATTATTCCGTCTTAATCAGCTGTTCCATGACGATATTTTGAAAGATAAAACAGCTGAAAATCATTAACGAAGAGATAAACCAACCATACTAAAACCCACTCCACACGTACATTTCATCTGCATGTCTAATAATAGCTTATTATATCCTTACTATGAAGAACAAATAATGCATATGAATAGCATGCTGGAAAAGACAAAGAAAAGCTGAGAAACGCTACCCTCGTTAATTTTCGGAGTATTTCTTCAAGGTTATCAGCTTCCGTGATTTGAAGAGAAGAGTTAAGAAGAAAGGGCGCAGCGCACTCACTTTTTTCGGATCGCCGAGCTTTCAGGAGCCTCGCTCTCGGGAGCATAAATTGTACAATTGCACCGGAATCCCGCGCCTGCAACAGGCAGTGTGATGGGCATTCTGCACAAGCGACGCGCTTGGTTTGTACCTCGGCCGCTACCGCTAATAAAAAAAGAATATGAATAGAATTGCATCAAACCACAGCAGAGTGATGGGGATACGAAAAGGTGATAGGGTTAGCCTGAAAAACCACAAACATTATCGAGGAGAGAAGGCGGAAGGAAGAGCTGGAGAGGACGGGGAAGTGGGAAATAATAGTGCAGCTCATTGCCCGCCCGGTATCGGCTATCTTCGTCTACTTCCCTCCTCGCTCTTCGTTGTAAATGATAGAACTGGAGGTGGAACGAGTGGTCCGGCGAACAAAAATGGGCGCGGACGGCTTGTGCGTCACTTCGGGCTTTAGTGCTTTGGAATGGCGAGGTTCAGTCGACTCCTCTTCTTCCTTGGATTTACACTTGCTTGTTCTTGTTTGATTTTGGGCAGGAGTAGGGCTGTCAATTTGGCTCGTTGTTTGTGAACTGCTCGTGTTCGGCTCGTTAAGCAGCTCGTGTTCGGCTCGTTAGGCCTAACGAGCCGAACGCGAACAAATTTTTAAGCTCGAAATGTAAACGAGCCGAACACGAACAATAGTTTGTTGGCTCGTGTTCGCTCGAAATGACTCGAAAAAAAAAATTATATAACTTTTTTATATAAAAATATATTACATATATTATTTATATAATAATATATTATATATATTTATGTCTAAGTTTAAATC
>NW_018164565.1:2697752-2703639 GCF_001263595.1 Phalaenopsis equestris
AACGGGGCCCCACCCCAAACACTATATTCCCGAGCCTATTTCGAACACGAGCAGATTTCGAATACGAGCTATTTCGAACGAGCTGAACACGTGCCAAGCCTGAGCTCGCTCAAGCTCGACTCGTTTACAGCCCTAGGTAGGAGAGGGGCACGATTAAATGAATATGTTTATTTTAATTTTGTGGTTATTAGATATCAAGAAAATTTGATGTAAACTTATTTTCAAGGGCTATTTATTTTGATTTATTTGGATTTTATAGTAAATCCAATATCTCTCATACGACTTCACGAAATTTTTTTCATTTGTCCCGGATCTCGAGATATAACACAAATCTTAAGACAACTTTAATAAAAAATATTCAAGTTATAATTAAAATTCATCCAGAACTCTGATTTTCAGCAAAATTATAATCAAACTTACGGCTTGACGGGTCGGGCCCAACGTTACCAAAATTCATTCAACCTAAGCCAAATCAAGCATAGAACATGAACACTTTTAGGAACTTTTCAGACATTTTTTATTGGTCAAATCAATTCCAAATCTGACGAGCTTGTGGTCGAATTGAGTGTCTCGACAAGATGAATCCAAATAGCTCAATATCACTCATTCTGACATTGATAAGACACTCAAATATCCATCAGAATTCATCTGATAGAGAGAATCTCTCTAGGTCATTTGATCATAGTGCTTTGGATTTCTTTCTTAAATATATCATTATGAAGAGGGAGATGGAGCTTCAAGTCTGAAACAAACTAAAGCTTAGAAAATAAGTTGAAATTTGACATCACTTCAGCACCAATGATTTGACAAACGTCTCCCACTCCTGCAACCGCCGCCTAACATTGTCGACCACCACTCGTCTACCACCATCAAACAACATTAGTCGTTGCTTGTTCAAAGCAACAAAACACCATGTGAGACAAAAACCGACATTGTAGAGCCACCAAGCAACCTATGAAGCGGAACACTATCCCAAATCTCTCATCAACCACCATCAAACAGCCTCTACTCTCACCTTTGGAAACCCTGGCCACAAAACTCTAACTCGAACGACCACCGAAGCCTCCAAATGTTCTCTTTCATTCTTTCTTTTTTTTTTTTATTTTAGAAAAAAAAAATTATAAAATGGTCTGCAATCGTGGAAACATTACCTCCTTCCCTCGTCTTTCCACCCTTTTACTAAGTACCATCATTCCCTTATCCAAATTACAATTTCTCGACTTCTCTTTGCATTTTCTTTTCCCAAATTTGATTAAGAGATACCAACGATAATAAGGCTACTCCTTTTCCCCTTCCAATAACCCAAATTGATTTTTGTAATTTAAAACTGACTTATCCTCCCCAATTATTTATGTTAAGCAAAATATTTTAAACGTTAAGTTAAAGCTAACTGTAAAATAAATTCTTATCTTAATTTTAATGAATGGATAATAGATTGCCAAAGTCTTACAATAGTAATGAGGATAATGATAAAAAAATAACAATTATTATCATAATTGCTGCATGTTAGAAGATTCACGACAGTATTGTGATACTTTAACATTTTAATATTGTACGGAGTTCTAACACACACACGGCTAATAAAGAAGCAGTAAGAGGAGACACTGGGATTTTTTACGTGTAAAAACTTTGGATATGGAAAAAAACAAGTCAACTCTTCTCATAAATTAGGGAATGTGAAATTACAAAGTTCATAATTACAAATATACAATAGTAGTTCATATATACTTCATATTTATAATTGTGCTACAACAATTTTAGTTATCAATGATAATAAACATAGAATGACTACAAAGGCTTTATTTGGTTGATATTAAATGATTGGCTTGCCACATATGCCTTCATAGATGGTTGTAATTGTGCTAATATGTTGTAGAGGTCATAGTTGAAAGATGTACTAGCGGTTGGCCATATTGGTCATTGTTCGTAACTGCAGGAGCGCCGATTAGTCACAAAAGTTGAAAATAACAGTTTATGATGTTGGTCATATTTGGTCACATAGCCTCTTGTGGGGGGGTTACAGCATCATTAGTTGACCACAAAGTACATGGTTGGAAACTACAATATTAGTAAGTCACATAGGCCTCATTGGGGAGATAAAATAGCGTCAATTGGCCACAAAAGATCGTAGGTTAGAGTTGTAGTAGTCGTTGATCTTGTAAATCGCAATTGGTCGGATATAAGAGATAGTAGAAAGTTGCACTTGCGTCGGTTGGCCACAATGGTCGTAAAAGCAATGAGAATGAGTCATATATGTCATAGTTAATCACTTAGGCCATAGCGTGGAGCCACAATAACATCAATTGGTCAAAGAGATTATAGTTGGAAGTTATGGAAATAATTTACCACACAGGTCATAATTGGTCACGTGAGTTGTAGTAGGGACTTGCAGTCACGTTGATTGATCACAAAAGACATGGTTAGAAGCCACAACTACGTTGTAATTAGTTTCATAGGCTATAATCGAGAGTTACAATAGCATCGATTGGCCACAAAACCCCATTTAATGTTTTTTAGATTGATTAACAACCTATTTTATATATGTTTTTGTGCACAAATATTATTTAAATTGTATCATTTTATTTATTAGAATTGTTTCAAAACTTTTTTCCCGCACTTGCCCTCTAGGTTGTATGAAATCCTTGAAGGCCCAATGAACGTGGTTTGATAAGCAAATAGTAGCATACAGTCATGAATAAATCTCTTCAAAATCATCATACTTCAATTTTCTATCTCATTCGAAACTAAAATGTGTCTCTTACATAGATGATATCAATCATAAATAATCACTTTGGTATATCATCAGCATGGAAAAATTATTACGTGCGACTAATTGAACGTCAGGACAACGGTCTGGATGCCCGTGTAGTCACCACATGTAATAATTTATCCTCATTATGGGATGGGATGGGATGAGGGGGGCAGGTTTAACATCAAGCTTCTGAGTGGAGAAAGAAATGCATTATCATGTAGATCCCTTATTAAGCAACCACCCATCTTCTTTTACTTCATGATTTGTCCAGTGACTTAAAAACGTCCTTACAAGTATATAAATCAAACATGTTGTATTTATGACTTTATTGCAGTTAAGAATAATTCGGTTTTCTGGCATTTATTTACTTGGATGCCCTTATCCCCTCTATAAAAATGATTTAGGTTTCATGAGAGAGTTATTGCGAGAAGTGTAGAAGTTGTAACCCCAAGCCTTTTCTTTCTTTCCATTTAATGCCAATGAAATTTCCTTTCTCGTGGATGTAGGTGAATTCAGTTAATGCCAAACCATGTAAATCATTTGTGTTTTATTGTTGTTGTGTGAATTTATTCGTTTTTGTATTACATTCGCATAATAATTAGTATTAGAGCTTCGACTACATGATTAGAGTGTGGTTTGGTTTAGACAAAAGCAAATTTGGCATGTGTTGCTTATGTTTGTTGCAGCAGGTGGTTTAACGTGCTTTACAGGTAAATTCATATGTTCAGTGACATACCAGCGCTTGGAGCTGAAGATTCAACACACCACTTAAAGAGAGATTTTGATTGCAAGTTTCCAGTGGGTTTGACAGCTTCACAGCAACATTCCGATGACGATCAACGATAGGCAAACGACGGTAGCCGGATCAGCGGATCTGGTGAGGTTCGGTAGAAGCTTTGCGTAGGAGCGACGTGGAACAAAAAAGAAAATAAAATTATTAAAACACGTGTGAGAAAGAAATTGGAAAAGAATAATTTTTTCCTTGTGAAACAATAATTATGATGATAAGCTTTTAGAATAATAAGATTCCAATTGTAAAGTTTTAAAAGCTTTTGTGAAGGAATTTTAGAAAAGAAAACTTTTTAAAATTTAGAAAGTTTTTAAGAAGGAAAGCTTCTATCAATGGAAAGAGAAAATAAAAGAGGAAAATTTTGTAAAGGAAAAAAAGGAACAGGAAAAAGATAAAAAGGAGAATTTTAGAAAAAAAAAACTTATTTTTTTATTTTATGAAACTTATTTATTTTTTTAGATGAACCTTTTTTTCTTATTTTGTTTTCTTTTTCATGTTTTTACTACACATTTTTTTTTCGTGAAAGATATTATAGACAACGAGAGCAGTGAATGATAGCATAATATGTGGTTTTTCTATGTCTACTATGACAATGAAAAAGTCAATTCATCAACTAGTTATGTATTTCGTCAAAATAGAGGCGATAAAATTCGATGACAAATAAAACTTTGACATGTGGCGATGCGAGATGATAGATGCATTTTGTTTTTTGAAACTGATTGAAGTATCGAATAACGAGATATGTCCCGAAGAGATGTCAATGAGAAATTGGTTAAAGAAGAACTTGTGTGCTTGTGACGTGATCTGAAACTGTTTGATTCAGGAGATTAAATATAAGGTGAGAATGGAGATTACTGCAGTAAAATTGTACGGGATGTTGGAGAACAAATATCTCACGAATGACCTAGAGAACCGTCTCCATATGAAGCATCGACTATACAATTTTCAAATAAGACGAAGGGTTACTATTGTTGGGCACTTAAATGGCTTCACAAAGAGTTGGAAGATCTGTTAAATTTGAATGAGGAGATTTGAGATGAAAAGAATACCCTCCTTTTATCGAATTTACTATCAGATGAGCACAAAAATTTCACGATGACACTCATTTATGGAAAAGATGGCTTTAATTATGACAAAGTTACTACAACACTGTTAAATCACGAGTTTCATCAAAGGGACATGGAGTCTGCAAAGATAGAGTCAATTGAGTGATCCCTCGATTATTTTTTTTTTGAAAATAATTTAATCTATATGTATATTAACATAGTTTTGATTTTGAAAATGACATTTTGATTTTTGTAAAAAATGAGACTGAACAGTTCTCATAGATTTCATAGCTTAAATAACTAAGCACGATATTACGAGTAATTATTCATCTCAAAAGATGATGATATCTCTGGTTAATATGCTCAATCATTCAAACTAAGAATTTTATGATATTTATTTGATCTGTGAAATTTTCAACTGATTATTCCCCCATCTAATATAAAAAATAAATAAAGTATAGATTATTCGAGTAACTAATTCTCCTAAAGATGCAAGCCCTCTATAGTTACATCTCAAACAACCGAGATTTTCTGGACTTGATTGACAATGACAATGTTTTTGTTGAATAAGATGGATACAAAAGATAATCTAGCGGATATGATCACGTAGGTAGTATCAGTCTATACGTTCACATGATGCAGAAGTTTGAGAGTGATTGACCAGTTGAGTATTTTGAAAAACTATGCAAGGCTGGATTTATTCCGGAATAGGGTACGTTGACAACCATCTTCAATCGAAACATCTTCAATCAAACGCAAATGGAAACGAATCTCTTCACACAAAACAAATCTTTTAATTTATAGTATTTTTACTTGCGACCAAACTATATATCCCTTCATAAAAATTATTCAAACCTGTAACTTGAAAATATCTGAACTTCAACAAATACAAAACGTCTATTTGGATACACACACACACCCATACATAAACCAGAAGACATAAAATACAAATTGTAAAATAAAACAAAGAATAAAAAAATGCAAAAAAATAAAGCCATCACCACACCCAATCTCCAAACAAAACCACATGTAAATCTCATATCAGACATCGGCAGCAAAGCAAAAAGAAGCAATCATGTTGCAGAAAAGCAGCAGGCATGCGGCCATTATTAGCTGCTTAGAAACCGAGATTGTCTTCTCTTCCTCTTTTCCATCATCGCTCTTGCTGCAAGAGGAAGAAGCTCGATCAGGCGCAGTTGTTTGGGAGTGAAGGAATGCAATGGAGATGGGTTGCTGTAGAGCATTTCTGTATTCATATTCTGCCTTCCCTATCACTTGCCTGTAGATCCCACCGCTCTT
>NW_018164565.1:2705194-2709052 GCF_001263595.1 Phalaenopsis equestris
TCAAACACGAAAAAAAAAGAGCACAAATCTTGAGCAGATTTTATCTTCTAAATGAGAAAGCTCTAATGTCAAGATGAATCATAAAAAACATGTTCAGTGGAATATGTTAATATCTGACCAGATGTAGCAAATTCGAGACCGCTTGAGTGATCACCAGAGTGGTCGAGTTTGAATAGCCCGAGCAGCTTATTCAGACAACAGACAAAGAGTCTTCCAAGCCTACCAACATGATGAAGTCGATCCAATAGAAAACGACCCTGTCATATCGGGATCATTTAGCCATCTCCCTCGACACCATAAAGAGAATACAATAGATATTTATAGGTCTCAACTGCCCCATTAAGATCCTCTCGTCTAAGGGAAGGCCACTCGTAGGATTACAATGATTTATACTATGTCCGATGACCTATCTTCAACCTGTTGACAGAAGCTCTTTGGTGGAGATCGGGGGTCCACGACCCGAGCTTATCTACCAATCGTCAGAATTCTGCCCACAACTATCGAGCCGATTGACAGCCCCAGATCCACTAGACTGACAACATCGTCTGATGTAGTCGACCAAACAAGACTTGCATGAGTTCTATCAAGTTCAGTTGACCTGCCAAAGAGCAGTAATGTCCTAGATCCACAAGGGTAAAAAACCTAAAATAACCTATAGAGTCCCCGCTCAAGTAGATATATCAATTTAATATCACATAATGTATCCCATTGTCTATAAACATGATATTATTTCATGAATAAAATGTTACACAAGTCCCTCATTCTACTCTTCATTAATGTGCACTCTTTTCCTCTCTCTTATTTTATCTTATATTTCTTAGGTGTGATTCACAGGGCAAATATGGATTCAACTATATAGGTAAATACATAGGAATTGGATGATAGGTAAGTAAATGCCTGAAAAATATTTTCCTATATATTTAGACCATTCCTCTAAAACTTACCTGCATCTGGTCTCCTATGGTGACCACCATGGCGGCATTAGCAGGTCGAAATGAAACCAGAGCTTGTTTAGAGTAAACTCGAAAGCTGGAAGCCCCTGCGAAGACATGGAAGCTGAGAGCGTGCGAGCAACCCAAGCTCCTCAAAAACGCTCCCAGCACGTCCTGATTCAGATCAAAACCTTCCCTTTCTTCATTAAAAATTGCTTCTTTGCTTCGCCTGTGCTTGCGGAGACATACAATCATGTTGTCATCTTTAATATCATTCTTCTCTTTTCTCCATTTAATGGAGCTTTCGGAATCCATTAAAATAAGCTCAAGCTCTCGCGCCATTTTCTTTATTTTCATTAGAAGCTGCTCCATTTTGACACTGAAATAGTTTTGTATCAATATATTATAGAGATAATTACATAATTAAAAACTCAAATGTATGTCATGATCAAATTGTTATTGAGAATTTGATGAATATATATATATAATAATAATAATAATAATAATAATAATAATAATAACAACATATCATATATATTAAAAAAGATTTTATCAATTTATTAATTCTTTATATTGGGGGGATTTACATACATATCACAATATTTTATATATTTATATATTTAATATTTAAAAGTTAAATTTTTATTTATATAAAATTCAAGTTCTTAAATCACATAAAAATTCTACTAATATTAACTCCTTTTTAAATTAAAATGCATTTCATAAAATATTATATAAGTAAATATCAACATTTAGATATCTGAAAACTAATATCTAACATGATGGTTATTTGATATCATTAACTCTACATTTGAATAAATAAATAAATATTAAATAAGTAAAAATCATTTGGGATCATTTTTAATTTAATTTATATTTCAATTTGAATAAAAATATATTTAATATATTTGATTATGATATTATTATTTTTAAAAATATTCAGAAGATCTAAAATTATTTATATGTTTTTACAAGATAATTGAAATTATTTTAATATATATAAAATTATATTAAATAAACTTATTTTTAAAAATAAAAAAAATGGATCCTAAATAAATACTTAAAAAATAATTGAATGATTTAATGGTTTGATTTTGGCACAATTCGCCAATTAATGGTAAAAAAAAAAGAAAGAAAAAATCACCTAAAAGCATCGCACTCTGGCGGCAAAATGATTTAATGGTAAGAAAAAAAAGAAAGGAAAAATCACCTAAAAGCATCGCACTCTGGCGGCAAAACTCCCGCCATTCCTTCTGCTGCGTCGCTCCACCAGAAGAACTCATCGCTACCTCCTACATCTTCTTCCTCCTCCACTTCAAATCCCCACTTTCTTTCCGGCGATCTCGCCGCCTCCTTCTTCCTCTCCAACGGCAACCCAAAAATCCCCTCCGCTCCTTCAACCGCCGCTTGAATCAAACTCTCCTCAATCCCATGGTTAATGATCTGGAAACAGCCCATCGATCTCGCCGCCAAGCGTAGATTCTCCTCCTCCGATCCTCCCCTTTCCTCCGAGATCAATGACTTCAAATCGATTTCCAGAGGATTCCGATGCGGCAACATCAGCTCCGGAACGCGGCGGGAACGTTTGAGGAATCTGGAAAGGTCGTCGTCTTCGGGAGGTTCGGGCGAGGTGTCGCGAGGCATGGCTGCCGGCGATGGAGGTGGAGCGCGGAAGAGGAATAGATCCCTAGAGGTTCGCGGTGATGTAGCCATGGAAAGAGCATGGGGATGCTTCGGTGGGGAAGAGATCGATAATGAGGAAAGGGAAAAGTGGGAAAGGTGGAAAAGGGAATGGAGGCGGGGCGCAGCAATGATGATGGCATGGCTTGAAGAAAACAATTCCGATTCCAGCTTGATGCCGCGGTATTCCTAGCAGCCTTTTTCTTTTCCTTTGTTAATTTTTTCAACTAAAGTGTGAGAAACATGCATCAAACTGGGATGGGTTCACCAAGTCAATTCAGCCCGTTGGGGTGAGTTGCCATGGATTTGGGTCCATTATTTTTGTCCAGCCTATATATCTCAATCGAATAGATTCGTCGCATTAACCCAATATATTGGAGTAAGATATTCACAAAAGACTCATCTTGGCGGTCGGCAACAAGTCCTGGTGATGCCTACACAAATAGTCATAGTAATAGTTTACTATCTTGTTCTTGTAGATTATTGTACAGCCGATTATGTAGAGATGACTTTGATTCATCGGTATAAATTGGCGGTCTAGGTTCCAGGTTGGAAGATATTTCTTCCAAAGTATTTTTGAAAAAGCACTTTCAAACGATTTCATCTTCCAGTATTTTTCTTCCAAAGTATTTTTTAAAAAGCACTTTCAAACGATTTCATCTTCCAGTATTGTAATACGATTTTGTTGACTGTTAATATGCTGAATGCTTTAATTAACATGTCATTAGCCTTTATTAAAATGATATTGTTGGACTGTCAACTCAGCTAAATTTTGTATTGACTTAAAGGCTGGGCAATGCAACAATCTGTTTGTTTTTCTTTTAACTCGTGTACGCAAATGAGTAAATTGCACGGCAGGGCATAAACAAGGTTATATGTTAATATACAAATCCTCGCCAATAAATATGGAAAGTGCATTGCAATTACTCACGTTTAAGCCATACAATTCATTTTGAACACATGGAAGTGCAGATAATGTGAAGAGGATTAAAACTTACAAGTTCATTCATCCACTTGGGAGATAACAATTCATTGATTGCTAGAGCTGTAAATGAGTGCATCACAGGCGACAGCCAATAAGCCCATATCCATCATTTGGGCCATAGTGCTGTTAAAAATGACTACTTTTTCTTCGGACAGAATTAATGAGAATGAAGGTTGTAATACTAATTATATTGAAAACTTAAGATTTCAACTTAGAGAAGGATATGTGGTAACTAATGAAAACAAATGTCTAAGCAGGAAT
>NW_018164565.1:2709152-2709624 GCF_001263595.1 Phalaenopsis equestris
GTTATAAATGCCAATATTAGGCCTTGTTTTGCAAATGAAACTTGCCAATAGGATTAGCCTATGACCCCTCAAAGTATGAGTTATATAAGATATATCCTCCATTACATCAGCCTCTTACCTCAATTATTTTACCAATGCAACCAAGCCTAAAATTTGATAAAAAAATGAAATTTGTGCAGGTCTTTGATTGTTCGTTTCTAGGTCATATTCATTTAAAGCTCGGTAATTTTGCTCTTCGTTGCATTAGCTGCAAGGTACCGCCCTAAGATTAATGAAAGATTCATCCAACTCTACTTGTGAATTCACCTTAGAATCATTTGGTTGCTTTTAAGTTCAAGAATATGTTTTAAAATAGCAATGCTTTTTTTTTTAATTTATTATTTAGTTGAATATAACTAGAAACCAATACACTTTATTGAATGAAAAAAATTATAGGGAAATTTGCATTCATAATACACAAATTTTGTGTATA
>NW_018164565.1:2709724-2712838 GCF_001263595.1 Phalaenopsis equestris
AATCTCTTCACACAAAACAAATCTTTTAATTTATAGTATTTTTTACTTGCGACCAAACTATAGATCCCTTCATAAAAATTATTCAAACCTGTAACTTGAAAATATCTAAACTTCAACAAATACAAAACGTCTATATGGATACACACACACACCCATACATAAACCAGAAGACATAAAATGCAAATTGTAACATAAAACAAAGAATAAAAAAATGCAAAAAAATAAAGCCATCACCACACCCAATCTCCAAACAAAACCACATGTAAATCTCATATCAGACATCGGCAGCAAAGCAAAAAGAAGCAATCATGTTGCAGAAAAGCAGCAGGCATGCGGCCATTATTAGCTGCTTAGAAACCGAGATTGTCTTCTCTTCCTCTTTTCCATCATCGCTCTTGCTGCAAGAGGAAGAAGCTCGATCAGGCGCAGTTGTTTGGGAGTGAAGGAATGCAATGGAGATGGGTTGCTGTAGAGCATTTCTGTATTCATATTCTGCCTTCCCTATCACTTGCCTGTAGATCCCACCGCTCTTCGCTCTTCTCCTGCTTTGCAGCACAAAAGAATCACTTTTGGTATTTGCATGCCAGAAAAATAGCGTAATTGCTCATTTAAAGTACAGGAAAAGAGGCAATTACTCTAATGGAAGATGAAGACATGCATGATTGATGCTAAGTAAGATTTACATACATACCACTCAATTTCTATGTAATTGCATATGCAACACGTAAAATTCACTTTTTACATAGACGAATTCGACTTAGAAATAAAAAAATGTATTTTACTTTTTAAAAGATAAAATAATAATTTTCTCCGAATAACATGAATATTTCGGTGACATAAAAATCAAAGTTTAGTCATCAAACACGAAAAAAAAAGAGCACAAATCTTGAGCAGATTTTATCTTCTAAATGAGAAAGCTCTAATGTCAAGATGAATCATAAAAAACATGTTCAGTGGAATATGTTAATATCTGACCAGATGTAGCAAATTCGAGACCGCTTGAGTGATCACCAGAGTGGTCGAGTTTGAATAGCCCGAGCAGCTTATTCAGACAACAGACAAAGAGTCTTCCAAGCCTACCAACATGATGAAGTCGATCCAATAGAAAACGACCCTGTCATATCGGGATCATTTAGCCATCTCCCTCGACACCATGAAGAGAATACAATAGATATTTATAGGTCTCAACTGTCCCATTAAGATCCTCTCGTTTAAGGGAAGGCTACTCGTAGAATTACAATGATTTATACTATGTCCGATGACCTATCTTCAACCTGTTGACAGAAGCTCTTTGGTGGAGATCGGGGGTCCACGACCCGAGCTTATCTACCAATCGTCAGAATTCTGCCCACAACTATCGAGCCGATCGACAGCCCCAGATCCACCAGACTGACAACATCGTCTGATGTAGTCGACTAAACAAGACTTGCATGAGTTCTATCAAGTTCAGTTGACCTGCCAAAGAGCAGTAATGTCCTAGATCCACAAGGGTAAAAAACCTAAATTAACCTATAGAGTCCCCGCTCAAGTAGATATATCAATTTAATATCACATAATGTATCCCATTGTCTATAAACATGATATTATTTCATGAATAAAATGTTACACAAGTCCCTCATTCTACTCTTCATTAATGTGCACTCTTTTCCTCTCTCTTATTTTATCTTATATTTCTTAGGTGTGATTCACAAGACAAATAAATATGGATTCAACTATATAGGTAAATACATAGGAATTGGACGATAGGTAAGTAAATGCCTGAAAAATATTTTCCTATATATTTAGACCATTCCTCTAAAACTTACCTGCATCTGGTCTCCTATGGTGACCACCATGGCGGCATTAGCAGGTCGAAATGAAACCAGAGCTTGTTTAGAGTAAACTCGAAAGCTGGAAGCCCCTGCGAAGACATGGAAGCTGAGAGCGTGCGAGCAACCCAAGCTCCTCAAAAACGCTCCCAGCACGTCCTGATTCAGATCAAAACCTTCCCTTTCTTCATTAAAAATTGCTTCTTTGCTTCGCCTGTGCTTGCGGAGACATACAATCATGTTGTCATCTTTAATATCATTCTTCTCTTTTCTCCATTTAATGGAGCTTTCGGAATCCATTAAAATAAGCTCAAGCTCTCGCGCCATTTTCTTTATTTTCATTAGAAGCTGCTCCATTTTGACACTGAAATAGTTTTGTATCAATATATTATAGAGATAATTACATAATTAAAAACTCAAATGTATGTCATGATCAAATTGTTATTGAGAATTTGATGAATATATATATATAATAATAATAATAATAATAATAATAATAATAATAACAACATATCATATATATTAAAAAAGATTTTATCAATTTATTAATTCTTTATATTGGGGGGATTTACATACATATCACAATATTTTATATATTTATATATTTAATATTTAAAAGTTAAATTTTTATTTATATAAAATTCAAGTTCTTAAATCACATAAAAATTCTACTAATATTAACTCCTTTTTAAATTAAAATGCATTTCATAAAATATTATATAAGTAAATATCAACATTTAGATATCTGAAAACTAATATCTAACATGATGGTTATTTGATATCATTAACTCTACATTTGAATAAATAAATAAATATTAAATAAGTAAAAATCATTTGGGATCATTTTTAATTTAATTTATATTTCAATTTGAATAAAAATATATTTAATATATTTGATTATGATATTATTATTTTTAAAAATATTCAGAAGATCTAAAATTATTTATATGTTTTTACAAGATAATTGAAATTATTTTAATATATATAAAATTATATTAAATAAACTTATTTTTAAAAATAAAAAAAATGGATCCTAAATAAATACTTAAAAAATAATTGAATGATTTAATGGTAAGAAAAAAAAGAAAGGAAAAATCACCTAAAAGCATCGCACTCTGGCGGCAAAACTCCCGCCATTCCTTCTGCTGCGTCGCTCCACCAGAAGAACTCATCGCTACCTCCTACATCTTCTTCCTCCTCCACTTCAAATCCCCACTTTCTTTCCGGCGATCTCGCCGCCTCCTTCTTCCCCTTCAACGGCATCCCAAAAATACCCTCCGCCCCTTCCACCGCCGCTTGAATCAAA
>NW_018164565.1:2714437-2716941 GCF_001263595.1 Phalaenopsis equestris
GCAGGAATGTTACTGAAAACGGTAAAAAAAAACACGTAGAATGATGAGTAATAGGGGTGAAGGATGAATTTTGAAGGACAAATGAGATAGAGAAAGTGAGCATAAAGTGTGATGAGTAACGACAAATTAGAATGAAGATTAGCTTTGATTGACGGTGGTCGATGGAGATTGATGATGGTTGCGGTGGTCAACGGAAGTCGGCGGCAGTCGACGAATGTCAACAGTAATCAACGATAGCCGACGACGTTCGGCAGTGGTAGACGGAGGTTAGTAGCGATCGACGACAGTCGACGGTGTTAGTGTTGGACTTAAGTTCCATCTCAGCTTCAAGATCTTCTTCAAGCCTCAAGCTTCTCTCCCCCTTCATGAGAGGGTCAGGCCTTATTTATAGAGTCCCAAGTGCAATTAATGCAATAATATAAATCATTTTGATTTGTCGATCTGGAGAGCTTATTTCGATAAACGACATTTGATGAATATTTGAGTGTCTTAACGATGTTTAAAATGAGCGATATTTGGTTCGCTGAATTTATCTTGTCGAGATATTCTACTCGACTATAGATTTGCTAGATTCAACATTCGTTTGACCTTCCAAATGTGTCTAAAAAACTTAAACTTCTAAGAGCGGTTTAATGACTTGATTTGAGCTTAATTTGACTCTGATTAGACCAATTTTGGTATTATTGGGTTCGTCTCGTCAAGCCGATCAATTTGACTGTAAGTTTGCTAAAATCAAAGTTCTGGATGACTTCTAATTGAAATTTGAATGTCCACTAATCAAAAAGTTGCATCGGGATTTGTGCTATGCCCTGAGATCTGTGCTAAATGAGGAAAATTTGTTGATGTTGTATCAATAGTAATACAAATTGACGAGGTAACTTAATATTAAAAGAAAAATATTGCTAGATGAATTATTACCTTTCATAAAAATAAAAGGAATTAGGCGACTATATTTTTATAGATATATGTAAATATTTATGTAATTAAATACACAACTAATTAAATAAATAAATTAAAAAAAATACTAATAGTAAATCTAGAATTAATAGGAAAGAAGATTAGCTCTGAACAAGAAGCTAATTACATTTAAATTATTATTGTAAGTGCATCTAAGGGCTAAATTGATATGAAGAAATGGATAGTACTCTTCGCTATAGACGTTGGTAAATGAGTTTTATCTTACAATAAGTCTGCTTATTAATTGTTTCCATGCTTTATTTTAAATGCAGAAGTACACATTTTAAATGTTAAATTTAAGAAAAATAAATAAAATATATTATTTGCATGCGTATGAGAGTCATCCATGGATGATACTGACATAGTAATGCAGTGTAATCATGCACGGAAATAAAAGTAGAAATGGAAATGAAAATAAGAATGAAAAATTTTGTATTTATGATGGGTTGCAAAATATTAAATTCATATTTTTTATAAAATATACGTTTAGATAATGAATTCTAATGATAAAAGTGTAACATAAATAAATGAAGTTGTTTTACTGTTTTCTTTTACCGCACAGTCTTTTTTTACTGGCTACTACAAATTCTTTAAAATATTTTAAAATGAGAATTATTATAATTTAAAAATATTTTTCCACTGCATGGTTTTAACTCAAATTTTAATTGTTAACATTTTACAAAAAGGCAACATTGCTTTGGTATTTTAGTTCAGACACCTTGAAGTGTAATTTGATAGGTATACAAACGTCGTGAAGTAATTTGATGCTCCTAGGAAGATTGGTATACTACGCTTGTATACATATCATATTGCCTAAAATCTCTCATGGAGTATGTATACAGACGTCATGAAGTGCAATCTGATAAATATTTTTGTTCAGTAATTTTTATTTTTATTAGACATTAATGTTTAAATATGAAAAACTATTATAAATATAAGTTTTATGAGATAGAATGATTTTTTTTGTGCTTGATGACCGACTTTTTTTTATAAACCAACAAATACAAGAATTTGACAGCGCTACTAGAAGATTTAAATCCCCGACAACGGCGCCAAAAACTTGACCGGCGACTTTTTATATGCTTAAAATATAAGATAAATATGAGTGTGATAAATATTCAATAATTGTAAAGTCACACTTATCAACGCAAGTATACGTATCGTTCAAGTAATATAGGGCTCTAATGGAGTCCTAGATATCGATCCCACAAGGAGTTTAAAACTGCGAACTAAGATTTTAGAAAAACAATAGTTTAATCACAACAACGAAGTTCAATTTGTTTATCTGTCACTAATAGGTAATTGAAATAAATAGGTAATTTTAATAACTATTAAATAACTAATGATACTAATGAGGGTTTAATTGTGATATTCAATATATAAGAAAACATCATTCTCCTTGTCAAGAAATTATAATGAATGAATAAAGTGAATTAGTTCAATTTATATTGTGTCAAATAGGAGCATACCTATTTTTTACCCTTTGGTCCAGACATAAAGAACATTGACTAATCCTACGCTTGTTTACTGAATCTGCGGCTAGACTG
>NW_018164565.1:2717254-2722754 GCF_001263595.1 Phalaenopsis equestris
ATCATAATTTCTTAAATATTTTCATGGCTTAACCAATTCAAATCACCATTTCACAAATCTCAAGACAAGGAGAAAGATAGAGAAAACTACTCAGATCTCATGGGGAAAACACAACAAAACTCGAAATTCATATATAAAATCAAAGTCATACAAACAACAACAAGTAAATAACTTATCTCTATTTTCTCCCCAAGAACACTCCTCTAAGTTCCTCTGAATCTTTTCCTTTCTTTACAACACAAAATTCTTTCCTTCAAAGCTGTAAGGAAGAATAAATCTCTTACTTAAAAAATCTCTCACTTTCCCTCCACTCTTACAATCTCTCGAAGAATTCCTCACAATATTGGAACCTTTCTAATCTCTAGGAACTCTCTCTAGCACTTTCTTTTCTCCCTAGATTCTTTCCCCCCTTCTCCAGACTCTCCAATTTTCGGCCAAAATAGTCTTTTAAAGTTGTGGATGAGCTTTCCTAAGATTTGTCTAAGCATCCCTTCAAAATTTGGCCTTATCCAAAGCTTGAGTAGGCATAACCGCAAATTTTGTCTTTATCAAAAGTCTGATTGGTCATACCCGCCGAGCTCGCCGTCGGCGGCCTTGATGGTACCGTTGGCGGACCTTCTTAATGAATTAATTCTGGAGTCTCAGGAAAATCTCGCCGTCGGCGGCCTAGTTCAAATTTGCACATTTTGATCGAATACATTTCTTTAAAGTGCAATATCATCAAAAACAGTATAAAATAGGTATTAAAATCTCAACATATTTTCTTTGGGTCACTTGATATTTATTTTTGGTTGAGAAATGAAACTATTAGATAAATTTCTTCCTTCCGATCGACAGTTCCCTCCTTTGTAATTTGAAGCTGTTAGGCTGGGTCGTGATAGTCAAAACATGTTAGGAGACATACCCAACATGATGATAAACTAGAGAGATTCGCTCAAACATAAATGCAAGACACTATTATTAGGTTAGTGTAGATAGAGAAAATAATGATGTAGTATGAAACAAAGTTCACAATACTGTCGAAGCTGCATCGCAACTATCACTATTGTAGATAAATTTTATAGGTTTCTTCTTCGATTAAAGAATTGGATCAGGCAACCATTGACTTCTTTAGGAATCAATGAATACTCAGTTTCGATAAAGCGGGCTAGACAAGTGAAGATTGATTATCAACTCACTTAGAAGCGGTAATATATGCATAGGCGGAATAGTATTGATGAGGGAGAGCATGTTAGTCAATCAAAGGGATCAATTGGGAAGAAGCCGAAGTTCAATTCTAATAAATTTAGTAGTGACACAACTCGCAGTATTGTAGCCTCATGTGTCCAATGTGATAGATAGCATAGGGGTGAATGCTTGATGAGGATATGCTATTGGTGTTGACAGCATGGTCATATAGTGAGATATTGTCCATCACTTTGTTAAAGGACTACTAAAGATCAGAAATCAAGTAGAGTAATTTCACTTCAGACTGTAGGTGGGCAGAGAAGTATAGAATCAACAGCTTCAGCTCCTACCTAAGGTCGTCTACAAGAGTCAGTTCGACCGCGAGTTTATACCCTTACTCATAGTGTGCCTGAGTAACCCACTCCTGCAAATGTTGATGCTAAGATGATCTAATGAGTATTATGTTTCAAATGTGTCTTTATATCATATTGTTGCTTCAATTATTGTTTTTTTTTAGTTATGTTATATTACTTTAAATATGAAAATTGAGATATAGACTTCTTCATGGACATTTATAATAATTCATGTGTTTTCTACAATGAGAAGTGACTTATTGGAAGTTTTAGATTTCAAGGACGGATGGGGGGAGGCTTATAATGCTCGGTTTCCAACAATTAAAAAACTGGAATGAAGTATTTCGTATTCTGGAAACAAAAATAAATAGTCGAGACACACAATTTAAATGGAGATAAAAGGAGGAAGAAAGAAGAGAAGTAGAGAAAGAGCAAGGAAGGTAGAGAAAAAGAGAAGATGTCTTGTGCATATCCCTAGCAGACAAACAATTGAGATAAAGGAAGACGTTCAGTTTTGAGGTGCAGGCAACCAGAAATAAGATAAATTTAATTGTATTATTTCAATTTAGTTTCTTAGTGGCTCTTTCATTTCATTTGGACAATAAATTATTTGTTATAGAAAATATAAATAGAAAATTTTTATTATTACCTTCCAATCGTGTGTTCCAGTCTTGAAAAATTCTAAGTCTCAACCCGACTAGTGACAATTTATTTAGGCTATTCACATATGTTCTTTAGTCTGCTCCGAGGAATCCTATGCTTGGGCTTTCACAACACCCACATTTTCGAAAATTGAGAACTGTAATTTGTAATAGAAAGCTTTGTTAAATCAGTTGATCTGGAATTCTTATTTGTGATTCTTCTTTCTGTTTGTTCATAGCACACATATTTATTGAAAGGAAGATTTACATGCATACCACTCTGCTCTTTCATAATGACATATCTAACACTTAAACTTAAGTTTTCACATATATGCCACCTTCCCTATGGGTGAAAAGGTGTACTTCAAATTTTGCAGGTAAAATAAGTGGTATTTTCGATATAATATGAAATTCGGGTGGCATAAATGTAATTATTAAAGTTTTGGTGTTAGATATGCAAATACGTAAGAATTGGGCGGTATTTATGCAAATGACAGTTTTCTTTTGGTTCATTTAGACACAGAAAAGGCATTAAAATGCTCTGAATTGCTCTTTTCCCATTCTCGATGCTTGATTGCCTTTGAAGTAAAAATAATACAAGCAGCTTCTTGTTGTACTTCTTGGAAGGAATTCCTTATACTTGTTCGCAAGTCTCTATCACTCATAGAAATTTGCACTGAAAAAAAGTAATGTAAGAATGTCAATCAAGTGGCAGTCATAATATTAATATAATATATTTTATTTATATTTTAATATATAATATAATATATTTAATATTAAATATTAAATAATATGATTTATCAGAGATAACAATGACGATCATGCAAATTGTCCGCAAAAATGCTTAATTTTATAAATATTTAAAACTCTTACAAAATAATTTGAGTGTTTTAAAAAATAATTTATTAATTTAAAAATAATAAAAAATTTAATAATAAGAACTTTAAAGCTATTAATATCCTCATTAAATAATTTTTGTTGAACAGGCCAACAGAAGATAGACAGATGGAGCAAAGTGAAGCTGCCGGCCGCAGCATCCATTTGCCTATTTCCTCATTAGTTTATTCCTTTAAAATTCAACTCACCTTTGAATTTGATAGTTAATTGTACAATTGAATTCTCTTTCCAGTTAGATGCTCTGTGCTGCTTCTTTCTTTTCTATTTTTATCATAAATAATTTATTAATGAGCCCAACGTGTTCAGTTTACTTTTTGTTTGAATCAATTAAATAATTTAAAATAATTATAATTATATATATATCTATTATCAAATATTAAAAAAAAAAATCTAAAACACTTATGTTAATTCAGCTATCCTGCACCCCTTCTTGTTGCCTCAGGTCACCGGACGTAAATTTATGCCCAGAGTAGTGGATACTTATCATCATGTGACAAGTGTGACCTGCTATAATAAATTTTCTCACATCTTAACCAACAATCGTTTATTTTCCCCTTTTATTTTGTAGGTGGAGAACTTGGCGCGTCTGTAGCGCTAATAGGGTTAAGGCTTCTTATTTCTTTTCGTTGTCGTCATGATTTGGACGAAAGCCTAGGAATCGACAAACCATTCCCGGCATATCTTGCTCTTGGAGAACGAGACAAGTACTTATCGATCTCGTTTTTTTAGTTGTGACTAGCCTTTCGAGAGCTTTCTTATGCTCTCTCTTCTCACCCTTCTATTGCTATTACTTGTTAAATATATGCTCCTGTATGGGAGATGACATGCCAATGAGTTCATTATCGATTTTTGGTTAATTTTTTTTATAGCCGTCTTTACAAATTCGTCACTTTTAATGTTAAACTTCGAGCCAATTCGAGCTCTATCGAATAACAAGAGCCATTTCAAACTATTTCTATTTGAACACAATCACAAACTTATCATACAAATACTCACACGAGCCGAAATTGAACGCAATTATCTTCGGACGATCCAAACGAACATAGCCTCAACTCATTCGTGTTCGACTCGTTTACATCCCTAATCCCAATTAACAAAAATAAATAAAATTCAATTGTATATAATTTATGAGTTCCTGAGATTAGGTTAATTAGACTCCATAAAACAGTGGTGAAGATAGAATTTTGGCAGCATTAGCCTTGAATGAGATCTTTATTTAATTAATTAACTAATTATTTGATTAGAATATCCGAATGGATGCTTGTATTAGCTGCCTATTTTCAAATTACAAAATTTATTATTATTCTTTAGTCTATTATTTTTAATTTGACAGGTTGATGGCATTTTAACACCTGCAGACTCATTAAAGATATTTAATGTATCTTCATATGACTTGATAGTACATTTAATTCCACCCTCAAAACTATTGCAAAACACAACTGCTTTCTGATGTGGGACTAAATATATTATGGCACCATGCATGAAAACAATTTCAATTTTTTTTTTTTTTTTTTTTTTTTTTTTGGTTTTTTTTTTATTATAATTTTGCTTTCTCTTCATGAATATTTATGTTAAATAAATATATATTTTTAAGAAATTTTAAAAAATTTAATTGATTTTAAATAAATGTTATAAAACATTTTTAAATTAATTTTAATACTTCAATATTGATTATTTTAATTATCTAACAAAAAATTTTAAAAAATTTTCAACCTTGGCCCTACTCATGAATGAAAAAAATTTAAGATATTTTTGAAATTTGTGTCACCATTAAAAAAAATAAATAAAACTCCACCCCTACATGTATGGTACTAGTTTGAAATAAAACCAAAGTTCATAAAACCTCATAACACATTGAACCTAAAGAAGAGAATGTTCAAGGTTCAATGGTTGAACCTGGGTCGGGGGCTGAACTGATTTATGCCATAAATATTAAAAAAAAAATATTATATATAAATTAAATGACATACAAATTAGTTAGAATTTATTATAGAGGGTCAATAAGATCTGAAATCATTAAAAAAAAATCATAAATATAAAAATTGAAAACGCAATAGACTAAAGCTAAAGAAGAAAACGAAGCTGTGAATGAATGGTGATTGGTTCGACCGCCTATTCTTTTAGGTTTAATGCAAAGCTAGTTTTCAGGCCAAATAGAGTTAGACCACCGACTATACTTCACAGACGTGGATTTGATTTTTAAAACATAGTGCTCATCGATAAAAAAAGAGATATATATGTAATATGTTGCATACTCTTGATTAGCATTCACGACATAAAACCCCTCAAATTGGGGGTTCGAATCCCCTTTAATATAATTGACCTTAAGGATGTGGTACTCGAATTGCTAGACACATTAAGGAAAGCTGAGGCTCGTATGATAACATCTGACCATTTCTTTAATATACATTTGTATATGTATGTATATATATATATATATAT
>NW_018164565.1:2722775-2723626 GCF_001263595.1 Phalaenopsis equestris
TATATATGTAGACATAGCTAGTACGTTGTATATAACACCCTCCATTGTGTCCTCACCTGAATAATTCTCCACAAGACAATCGGCGCCATCGAGGGAGCTCAGAGAAGAAATGGATCAGAGCATGGAGTTCAGCCGGAGCGGCGCGTGGAGCCTGACCCGGACTCCCCGGAGAAGCGACGCTGCCATTGCCGACGAGGAGGCGGCTGTTTTGTGGGCGGCGCTCGAGAACCTCCAGAGCTCCGGCGGTCAGAGCAACGGTTCCGTTTCCGATGAACCGCCGTCTCTTCACAAATTTGATAACGTGGACTTCGCCAAGATGGAGCCCACCGACCGCCGGCTGTTCATCGATCGGATCTTGAAGACGGCCTGCGAAGATAACTCTGCTTTTCTCATGAAGCTGCGCGACCGGATTGATAAGTGAGTTCATCTTTATGATTAAAATTATTTCAGAATTATACGAAAATTAATATGGGAGAAATTAATACACATTGAAATATTAATAAAAATAGATAAATATTTTATAAATTGACATTTGATTTTAATTTCTTTTTTATGTTTTTTTATCTTGGTTTCGTATTTGAATCTGCATTTATTTATTGACTTGATGATTTAAAGGGGTTCCCCTTCTTTATTATTTTTGTCATGGTGTATTTTCTTTTATATTATTTTATAAAATTAATATCATCATAATCTAGCATTAAATAATGAAGAGTTATATTTTTCTAAATTAATTTTTTAGGAAAGATTTTGATATAAAATAAATTAGCTTAAATCATAAAATTTATGAATTTATTTAACTTTGAATGTATATATTATATTATCAATATATATATATATATATATATTGACAC
>NW_018164565.1:2723929-2757287 GCF_001263595.1 Phalaenopsis equestris
CCTTTGAGCATCATATCGAGGTAAGGCAATAGCTTATATTCACTTGGCTACATAATCCATTACTATCAATATATATATATATATATATATATATATTGAAAGGTGAAATTGATATTTGGTCGAGTGGGGCACCAAATATCGATTCCCCCAAAGGGTTGAAAACTCTGGTGTGTTTGTTTATGATTCGAAAATCCCACATCACGGGATTCGAACCCCGACCCGAGAGAATTACGCCAGAGGCCGCACCAATGAGCCTATATATATATATATATGATTGATGAGTAATATGTTTAAGCAATTTAATTGACAATAACGTTGCAAAGATTTATAATAAAGTGAAATTATTGTTCAAAAAATAGAATAAAAATATAATAAAATATATTTAACTGATATTTTCATATAAAGCTAACTTTTAAATCTCGCCTCAACCTGTAACAACCATGGCTGCGTTATTAGGACTGTCCAAATGGCTTATTCTTCGCGAACAACTCGTGTTCGGCTCCTTTACACCTTTATTCACCAATGATGTTTATTTATTTCTTTTTTATATTATTAATAATAATCTAAAATTTTCAGGGCTGGAATCCAACTTCCAACAGTTGAAGTAAGGTTTGAGAATCTTAAAGTTCAGGCAGATTGCCACGTAGGCAGCAGAGCTCTACCTACGCTGTTGAACGAGTCCATCAATATGATTGAGTCGTTAGTTGGTCTATTTGGCGTGAGGCTAACTGGAATAACCAAGCTTAAAATCCTGAACGGTATCTCCGGGGTTATAAGACCCTCAAGGTAAATTTATTTTGTGCCATTTACATATATACCCCTCAATTTCCATTTCCTATGCCATCATCTTATTTTCTCAAATGAATATTATGTAATTTTCACTAAATACCCATGTTTTCACATTTTTAGTACCTAAATTTATATAAGTATCAAAATAGTCCTGACTTATACAAATTCTCTGAGACTAAAGCATACTTATATAAATAGTCGTAAACTATTTCGACACTTTATATATTTAAGTTTAGGTGTTAGATATGTTGCATATGAATTGAGTGGATACATACATACAAATATATACATACATAAATATATATACATACATAAATATATATATATATATATATATGAAATATTGATTTTATAAGAAAGTTAAATAATATAATGCAGAATGACGCTGCTTCTGGGCCCTCCATCTTCAGGAAAAACGACACTATTGCATGCTTTAGCTGGAAAGCTCCAAAAATCACTTGAGGTTAGTGTTTTGGCTGCTTATTTCTTAATTTCAGACAACTATTGTCTATTATAACAATATTTGAACATATGTATATATAGATTAATGTTTATAGGTTAGATATTCAATTAAAAAATATGATAAGTATATAAACACCCTTAGCTTTTAAGAGATTTTTTTTATAAAAAAAATATTATTAATAAATATTTTAAAAATTAATTTTTCATAATTACAATATGTTATCAATTTGAATCTCCCATGCCTCTCAATTCATCCACAAAGCGCTAGAGTATTTAAGGGCAAGATGAGCCTACTCCATGCCGCAACGATACAGGATCAGCCGGATCCTACAGTCCCGACCACGAACTGTTCCCCGGGACGAGTAGAGCAAAGCTGGAACACCACCCAATGCGGCGGCCGGAGGAGCAACTGCTAGAAGAGGCAAATACGGCGAAGTTCCCATTGCTGCTCAAAGAAGAAACGTAAGAGCGGCGGAGCCATACTCAAACAGATTGCCGACGGGATGAAATCCGGCCATGGCCGGAACACAGGGAGGAAACGCCGCCGGTAAATTTATCAGGGTTCAGGAGTTGGATTAGGGCAGAGCCGGGGCTTTCTTAACTTGACTGCTGTAATAAGATAGTTATTAGTACATGATTACTAAATGTTTGCAAGAGTTATGCATATGTAGAAAATCTAATTTAGATCGTGAAACAAAATTTGAAATATAGTTTAAAATTTCAGTAATTACTTGTAACTATAATTTCCTTGGTTGCTTCTTACAATATGCAGGTGAGTGGCGATGTATCGTATAATGGATACGAGTTAAATGAATTTATACCTCAAAAGACAGCAGCATATATTAGCCAAAACGACACGCACACTGGAGAGTTAACTGTAAAGGAAACGTTAAGTTTCTCTGAAAGATGTCAAGGCGTGGGTGATAGATATGGTGATGTTTTTAAATTATATGCATAACAATTTCTAATATATTGAGTATCATTTGTTAATGTATTAGGTACTTTATTTTTGCGTAATTTTTTGAAGTGAATTGATTTTACAGAACTTCTTAGTGAGCTGGCAAGAAGGGAGAAGGCTCAAGGAATTGTACCAGACCCAGAGGTGAATCTCTTCATGAAGGTAAGCTGACTCTTAAAGACAAATATTTGGCCTATTGGTTGTTCTTGAAGTGTAGATTCCTTAGGAAATATAACAGCATTGATATACTTGAGAGTAATTTGATTTCAAAAGTTTTACAGGCTACTTCTGTTGAAGGTGAACAAATTGATCTTCAAACAGACTACACAATTAGAGTAAGCTCATCATCATATGAAATCTATTTTTTTTCCAGGAAGAGAATGCCTATTCTCATCCCAGTTTATTTCTTTATCTATCATTGTATAGGATCTTCAAATTCAAGATTACAATGTTGATTATGATTTATGAAATATGAATTTTAAATGGACCGAGTTTTATCAATTTTCATGATTATTTCAGAATTCATAAAACAGACGAAAAATATATTAGCAATCAAGAGAGAGAGAGAGAGAGAGAGAGAGAGAGAGAGAGAGAGAGAGAGAGAGAGAGAGAGAGAGAGAGAGAGAGAGAGAGAGAGAGAGAGAGAGAGAGTTTAGGTTTAGTCTTGCATTTCACCAATCAAAGCCGTTCAATATGTGCAAGATATTATTAAAAACTCATATTTGATTTCAAGCAATTGGAAGTATCTACATTTTGAATTCACTATTATTAAATTGTGCAACCTTAACTATTTATCCATAGTAGAAAATTTAATGCATTCAATTGTTGATCAAACAATCATAAATTTTTTTTGAAATCATTCATGACACTAATTTTTACTATGGTAAAGATAAGGCATGATTTTTATCTTGTATTTGAAGGTGATGACATTTAGTTTTAATGGAGAAGAGAATGATGAATCTCCTCTCTGGATATATATATATATATATATATATATCAATTATGTGTGTGTATATAATTGATATGCATTTTTTTCTAATTTTGAGTATGCAGATTCTGGGCTTGGATATATGCTCTGACATTATTGTTGGTGATGAAATGAGAAGAGGGATATCAGGAGGTCAAAAAAAACGTGTTACCACAGGTTCTTAATGTTAAATAAGATCGAATTTTCTTAACATGAAATGTTTATTCTTTGAAAAAAACTTTTTTTTATCTATAAATGTGATACTTGATTGATGATTACGTTTCACATGCTGTAGCTAACTTTAGATAATTACAGAAGAAGGTTCATTTTAAATGTTATGACGTGTTCGAACAAAGGAGGTGAATAAGAAAGAAGTGATATAGAACATATGGTTCATAATCATGAGAATTAAAAAAATAAAAATACACTGATAGTTATAGATCAAGCATAGAAGCTCAATTTACTTTGTGATTTTTTTTTTTTTTTGATGAAGTAACGAATTGCCAACAAACAAAAAAAAAAAAGAAAAGAAAAAAAAAACTTTACAAAATAATCATTTAGTCTTATTTTAATGGTTGGATCAATCAACTTTAGGCGAGTATCATTCACTTTTACTTGTAAATATTTTTTTTGTTGGCCCATCTCATCATATGCTTATACGACATGAATTTTTATGTATATTTTTTTGGGAAGTATAAGATTTCTCTTTTATATATATTTGGTCTTCATTTGCCTTGAGCAATTTTCACTTAATTGTTTCTAAGAATATTTTGATATGAAATAACGTTTCGAAAATCGTCATTTGTGTGCAAACAATTTTTATCAATTTATGAGCATATAAAATGAAAGAGAAGCTTGTTGTGAGAAGGATATGATTTTATTTTATGTACCGCAACGTCGGGGCAGCTATGCCGATCAAAATTACAATACATTGAAGGCTTCCTTTAAGGTCTCATTTGGTTGCTTGATGTAGAAAACACACTTAAAAATAATGAACTTTCTAGATCTGACCTTTTAGTTGACTACAATTAGAAATCAGTTTTATTTTGAACTCTATATGCATCTCTTAAATCCCTTGAATATGATGAGCTCATTTTTAGGGACCAAATGAATGAAATAAAAAATATTATTTTCAGAAACATTATGCCCACTTATATGCAGCCAAATGAGTCCTAAGAAAACTTTCTTATGAGCTGTCTTTTCATATTCTAACACACATGCATCTGGAATATATTACCATATTCTCTTTTTTACAGCTTTTTGCAGCCAAATGAGTCCTAAGAAAACTTTCTTATGAGCAGTCTTTACATATTCTAACACACATGCATCTGGAATATATTGCCATATTCTCTTTTTTACAGCTTTTTGAAGCATCTGAATAGTTTCCTTACATGTTTAGCATTGACTCTTTACTATTAAAATTTACAGATTTTTATCGTCCAATATCTTTGATAAACTCTGAGAAATCAAAATACTACCCTTTTCAATTGTATGATTTGAGCTATATCTGATTAAATGGTAATCAAATAATAACTGGTTGTTAGGAAGGTAATTACTTTTAGGGGGTATTTACATATCTGTCACCAAATCTTTAATATTTACATTCATTACACCCAAATCTTTAACATCACACAGTAATACCACCTTTGTGTGGTACACACGTAAATATTCCTTAACTTTATCCATTAATAGTTGAGAAGTGAAAAGTGATGTCTTTCACAGGTGAGATGATTGTAGGCCCTACAAAGACACTCTTTATGGATGAGATATCTACAGGGTTGGATAGCTCAACTACACATCAAGTTGTGAAATGCTTTCAACAAATTGTGCATTTGGGTGAAGCTACCATACTTATGTCACTTCTCCAGCCTGCACCGGAGACATTTAACCTGTTCGATGACATTATTCTACTCTCCGAGGGCCAAATTATCTATCAAGGTCCTCGTGATCATGTTTTAGAATTCTTCCAAAGCTGTGGCTTCCATTGCCCTGAAAGAAAGGGCATTGCTGACTTCTTACAAGAGGTAATTCGTACAATTTTTTTATTAGAAAAAATGAGAGACTGGAAGTTAAGTTTGGTTTTTTGAGCTGAGGGTCTGTCACCCTCGACAGAAATCTTAATTCTCTTTCATGGACAGGTTACATCAAGAAAGGATCAACAGCAATACTGGGCAAACACGATCAAACCATATGAATTTGTGTCCACTGCTGAATTCATTAAACTCTTCAATCGATTCCATGTTGGAAGAGATCTGCAAAGCAGACTTTCAATACCTTTTGACAAGAGAAAGAGCCATAGAGCAGCTTTGGTCTTCACCAAACGATCCACTCCTCTTAAATTTCTCCTCAAAGCATCCTTTGCCAAGGAATGGCTTCTCGTAAAGAGGAACTCCTTCATTTACCTCTTTAGGGCGATACAGGTGCTTTAAAATTTGATCTATTTGAGCTTTTTCTTCATCTATCAAAATGCATATTTACATTTCTTTTATTTACGTGTTTATAGCTTGCCACATTTGCATTTGCCACTTCAACTGTTTTTTTGAGAACAAACATGAAAGCAAATACTGAAGCTGATGGGACGGTCTGTATTGGGGCACTACTCTATGGCATGCTTATGCATTTTTTTAGTGGATTTTCTGAGCAAGCTCTTGCTATCTCAAGGTTACCGGTGTTCTACAAACAAAGGGACCTTCTCTTCTATCCGACATGGGTTTTTACCCTGCCAAATTGCATCATAAGGATTCCCCTATCTATTATGGAGGCTGCTGTCTGGGTGATTGTGACATATTATTCCATAGGTTTTGCCCCGGAAGCTAGCAGGTAAATCATTACCTTAATACATCTAAAAAATTCTAATGGACATCAAATCATACTGTTTTGAGTCCGATTTAAGCCCCATTATTAGTTAAATCCGAAGATTTCTTAAACAGTACAATCTACAATATTTAACAGATTTAAGGATTTCTCCCCTCAAAATCTCAATCCTAAAGTAAATATTTATTAGGATTTGGTCAGATTTGACAACCTTCATGCAAAGAATTTTGACATTTAATCATCTCAAGGTTTACTAAATTAGGATTTAAGATTAATGAAATTCTACTCGTGGCCAAACAACCCCTAAACAGTATGAGCTTTTGAATGATTATTGACTTCTTCATTTTTCTTCTTTGTGACAAGCCATTTCCAAATTTTCTTGTTGAGATGTGCTAAATTTCTAGAATTCGTACTATTCAATTTTTCCCTAAAGATTTGTAAGTGAAAAATATCCTTTTTTTTTTAGATTTAATGAGGTTTCATAGCTCATGAATTAGTAGTAATTTAGCCATCATTTTTTTCCTTACTTCCTTCTTGGATGTTTTGCACCAATTAGTATGTTGAAAAAGGCACAAATAACTTGTATGCTGATGAGACCAATCAAACTTATCTACCTCCACAGGTTTTTCAAGCAGTTCCTCATATTCATACTGGTCCAGGAGATGGCAGCTGGCCTTTTCAGACTGATTGCAGGTCTGACCAGATCCGTGACTGTAGCCAATACTTGGGGAAGCGTTCTTACACTGACGCTAAGTTCTATTGGTGGCTACACCTTACCTAAAGGTTCTCATTTGTGTATCCCACAGATTATGTGTAGTGTTAATTCATTCAGCAGAAAATTGGGCTCTATTTGGCTTTAATATTCTCAATTTTTCCACGTTTTAAAATATTAATTGCTTAGTTTTTTAAACTTTGTTTTGGGATATTCCTCTGAATGCAAGTAAAATATCCAACTTGTTGATGGGAAGTGGCAAAGTTTTTATGTAACTCTGTTATTTATTTTGCAAACATTCTTTCTTTCAACTCTCTCAGTCAATTTTGGATTTTGATGTTGGAATGTGTACTTCATTCATATGATTCAATGTTTGTTTAATGAAAATAGAGAAGTTTCTTTAAAATCACACAAAAGATTTGACTCATTCTTCACCACTTTATATGATTTTCTATATGTGCATCTTTTCGTATATCTAAAGGATGCTGCTTAACAGCTTTGCTACCCAATTGGTGGATGTTTGGTCACTGGCTTTCCCCGTTGACATATGCGTTTACTGCTCTTACAATCAATGAGATGTCTTCTTCTAAGTGGATGGATAAATTTGTAAGTAATACTTCAAATCTGGTGAATTCGTTGCAAAAACATAAATATTTCTTCAACTAAAGTGTTTATGCTCTTCTATATTTTTTTGGGCAGGCACCAGATGGCAGAAGACTGGGGGTAGCAATCCTAGAGAATATCGATCTCGTCACAGATCAGAACTGGTATTGGAAATCAGCTGGGGTTCTTCTAGGATATTCCATCTTCTTTAACATTCTTTTTGCACTTTCCCTGATGTATCTAAATCGTAAGTCAACAAAAGTTATCCTATTTCGGAGAGTTAGCGCAGCAAGAATCTTACTGCCTTTGTTGTGATAGCTCCCGGAAGGCCAAATCCAGTCATGCCTGAAGAAACAACTGCTAAGATGGAAACCAAAGGAGATCAATGTGTGGATAATGGAAACAAGAGTAAGATCCAAACATACCAATCAATTCTAAGTTTCCTGCACATCACCTTTCTACAAATAATTTTTTATTGCTTCTGTGATCTTCATAGTATCATTATCTATTGCAGTAGAAGTTGAGGTTCAAAGTAGTTGTTGTCGCTCTAGCAGCAACGCAACTGAGTGGCGTAGTTATGAAACATATAGGAATGAAGTCTACAAATCTTCTTCTAAAAGAGGAATGGTTTTTCCTTTTACACCCCTTGTTATGACTTTCAAAGAAGTGAACTACTATGTTGATATACCTCCAGTGAGTTCCCCTTTATTTTTCATTTTCTTGCTAAATTAAGCAGGTGAATAACTCCTGAATTTTAATTTCAATTAGAAAGTTGATATATGGAAGCATTCTCTTTGATAGGCAATGAAGGGACAAATAATTAAAGAAGATAAGCTTCAACTGTTGAGGGAAATTACTGGGACCTTTCGTCCCGGAATACTTACAGCCCTGATGGGAGAGAGTGGAGCTGGGAAGACAACACTATTAGATGTCTTGGCAGGAAGGAAAACTGGTGGATATATTGAAGGAGATATCCAGCTTGCTGGCTACCCTAAGAAACAATCAACTTTTGCAAGGATTTCTGGATACTGTGAACAAGTTGATGTTCACTCTTCTCAGCTCACTGTCAAGGAGTCACTCACCTTCTCTGCATTATTGCGTCTTCAGGGAATTAGCATAGAAGATAAACTTGTGAGTTCGAATGCTTTATATGCTTCTATTATTTGTGTTTTGTTAAAGTTCATAATAATCATCTTTATGATTGAAGGAGATATCGAGCTGGTTGCTTGAAATTTTTATGCTTCTTGGTTATTGTGCATTGCTTTCATCTCCGTAAGAATTCCTTGTGCTGTAATGATTCCTTTCTATTTGCAAGGCCTCCACTTTTTATGTCGATAGTATAGTATCTTGGTGTCCACAAGGATCCAAATAAGTTGAACACTATTATAATTGCACAATGCGTTGGACTAACTAACTAAAAATTGACACCAAGCTAACACCGGAGCCTATCAAGTACTTCTGTGGAAATGGCATTCACATGGAGGAAAACCAATAGAACAAATTCCAAACCCCACAAAGTTCAATTATGCTATTCATGTAAATTAAGGCCCGTATAAAATTGCACCAAATGGAACTTTTAATATGTATTATTGGGATTACAAAAGCAAGAGAAAGGAACTTTACTTAGCTTGAGACCTTTGCAAATGTTTCTGATACTAATTTAATTGCCCGTGCACTAAATGCACATTGTAAAATTAAATTTATGATGGAAACCAAAATTAATGTAACAACCTGGGCTGGGCTGGGAGTTTGGAATTATTAAGGCTAGAATAAACAATTGGACAGTGATTAGACTATAACTATTATGTCTAGATTCTTATGGCTCAAAAAATCAATCTGTTAAAAAAAAAATCTAAATTCAACAAAAATGAAAGTGACATAAAATTCTAAATAAAAAACAAAATAAAAGAATTGACCTTGCTTTGGTGATATCCTGTCAACAATATACATTCTCTTTTTTTCACTCATTTAAACTTTAATTATTTAAATTATAACATGAAGAGTTATCCAAATAATCCGGTAAAATAATTACACTTCTAAATTATAATAGCTTAATGAAAGACAAAATGCATCTTGATTTGTTTTGTCAAGTTATGAAAATTCATTTGAAAATATGAACATTATTAATGATATTTATGACCATGAATTTGATCTAAAAATTTTAAATTCAAACTTGTGCAACTTTTCAGGATCTATACTTTTATTTTTAATGAATTTTATATATTTTAACATATACGTACATCTCAAGAGCATCCTTTAAACATAACCTAACTCACTCATGGCCTAATACATTCCTTGTCAACATAGTAGTGTAGAATATGCCTATTATTATTCAACATGTTATATTAAAATCAAAGAAGTGAATCATAACATGTTTGTAAAATGGAAAAGAATTTGAAGAAGAAAAATGGTACTTCAATATAAGAGTCTTGTCACTCACCTTAAAATTTGAAGTATGATTTAAGATCTTACCCTCAAGATCAGTTCAATCTTGGTCAACCCTTATAACTCAAATATTATAATCAACTTTAAGATACGTAGATTAAACAAAATTTTCATACTCAAACACATCCATTCATTATATTTTAATTCACTTCTATAAATAATGATAATTTATAATATTCTTATGCCTTTTTTTATATGTAAAATCTTGTTATTCTCTAATACAAACTAAGAGTCTGTTTGGCGCAGCTGTAGCTTCTCAGCTTTTCAGCTGCAGCTGCACTTCCCTAGGAAGTTGCGGGGAAGCTGACCGTCTGTTTGGTGCAACTGTGTGAAAACAGTTTTGGGGGAGTTGTTTCTGAAAAAATGACTACGCTGCCCCTATTTGGTAAAATTATTTAAAACAAAACTATAAGAGCTTTGGGACAACTATTTCTGAAAAAACTTCTGCAATTTATAGTCAATCTCAAAAGCCATAAATTAAATACTTTTATAACTTATTTAAAAACAGTACAAAATTACAGATACACATTTCACGTCACAGTGACGTTCAAGAGAGCAAAAAAGAAGTCTAAAACAATTAAAATGACAACTAATAAGATGATTATATTATTTTTAACATTAAGACAGTGTAAATCTCGTGCTAAATTTTCCTCGAGTGATGATGTGCTCCATTCCCGATCACCGTCGTCATGGGAATCCTCTGAACCGTCTGCCCAACGGAAGAAGTGACATTATTCTGCGATGCTCCGTGGGCTGCTATAGACTTTTCTCCCGTAGATGTGTGGCCGACGTAACGTCAACAGGGAAGTTTGGAGGCCACAGTGGCAGAGCAGTCGTCTGGATGTCCCGAAAATCCTTAAGCTCATGTTTTCCTGATTACAACAGTAGATGATAACAACAAAATATTGTTAGAATAAAATTGAATAGTACAACAAATCATTTCATTCAATATAATCAAACTAATTGTAGAACCTTAGTGAAAATTTAAAGATTGCTCCAGTTATTGCATTTTCTTTCTTTATTCAAAACAAGACATCAGCTTTTGCACAATGAACATATTCTAACACATCATTGTCCAACGTTCAATCTTACCATAGATAATTCTTAATATATAAACTTTTGCAGCCTATCATGCTCCCCTCCCGTTCTTTCTTTAAAAATTTTAATAATATTTTGTCACCCTTTCTCATTGAAAAATATCTTAGGTCTATTGTCCAATTCAATTTTCTTTAAGCAAATGTCCAAAATATTATTTTTGTTACCTTTTCTCACAGTGTAGGTGTTCCAAGCGATTTACTCTTATTAGCCATTTTAATACTACGCGAGAGCGAAGAAATGAAAGCCAACAGTAACTTAATTCAGATGATATAATAGCAAGACAATTATGATTATTGTATCATAATGAAACAAACATTTTAACTAACGAAATTGAAATGTAAATAAGGACACCAAGAAATTTACATGGTTCGGTTAAACTGACATACATCCACGAGGAAGCAAGCGAACGTCTTTATTAGGGCAATGAAGAAGAAGATGCATAGCTTTGAATAAAAAAATACTCCTTCCAATAACTAATTGATGGAAGAAGTTAAAAAAAATGTTGTGGCATTTGCAAATAGCTCAACCAATTTTGCCACATACACTTTAACGAAAGAAAAAATAATGAACACTGCATTAACAGTACAACTGGAGGAGGAATAGGGAGTTCGGCCACAACCTCTTTGAAGCTCATGTTTGAGTAACTGGCATAACATCTATCTCACAATTCATGAAGTATCCAACTTGCATGTATCCACATTTTGATGCTTAGGTCATGAACCGGTTCATTAACATCTCAAGTTTAAACAAGCACCAACCAGATAAGACCGAGGTGTATTGCCTTTTGGAGCCAATTTTTGACACCTAACCCTTTGTATGGGCACAAACTGCTCAATTTTTAAAACTAAGCTTTCCAAATTCTTAAAACATATTCATGTATGGATGCTCAAATTTATCCTGGTGGCATCAAAAACATGGTTTTGATAACTCCATATTAGTGAATAGAAGATTTCCTTAATATTTGCATCCTTGCAATATAAAACCATAGTTCTTTCTCTTCATTTTGGAAACATGATATAATAATTCAGCAAAGAATTATAAAGGCATCAGGCGGGCAACAATCATAAAGCAAACAGAAAACATCCAAACCTGTGAGCAGTTTCAGAATTATAGCATGTTATTAAACTGTGTGTTCTTCACTAATGGTGCTACAAACCCGCCCCCATATTCTAATTGAGAGATGCACCCTGCATGCCCTTTTATTTAACTTATGCTTGAGAACGACAAATTCAGCCATTCACCGAAAATGAAAGATCAAATGACAGATTCACAACCATTCAAATGTAATACCAGTATAGATCAAATAATTGCTAAATTCCAAACCCGTAAAATGATCTATAGCCCAACAACCGAAATACCAGTTCTGCTCATTTCACAGATGTTAACTACAATGCTAAAGAACTATTGCCAAACCTCTCATCCATTAGGTATCTTCCATCAATTGGCTGGATCAAGCCGAAAGCCAGAGCAGGCAAAATTATTAGATCCAGCAGGAAAAGAGTGAGAAGGGAGAAACGAGAAAGAGAAACTCCAAATCCGCCAAAAATAACAGGAAAGAAAGAAAATAGCTGAAACAAGAAAGAGATGAGGAAAAGTCATTAGATCCGCAAAACCAATTGAAGAGGAGAGTTTGCTATACCTGAATTCGGTCATTCTAGGATAGGGAAGAAGAAGGCACAGGGGATTCGCGAGAGAGGCAGCGAGGAAGCAGCTAGGATAGAAGAGAAAATGCGGGGCAAAAAGTAATATTAGCGGGACCAACGTGGTGCCGCGGGGTTGATCCCGCGGCCCGCTTTCCGCCAGCTTCATCGACGTTGGGCCGCGAAGCTCGTAACCAAACACGTGAATTTTCTTTTTTGCCACAGTTCTGCGTCGCGCCGTAGCCCCCGCCCCCCCAAATGAGCCCTAAATTTTTTGAAATACTTTAAAATATTATTATTATTCTTATTAATGTTTTGAACTACTTTAAAATATTATTATTATTCTTATTAATGTTTTATTTATAAAATAAAGTGACATACTTCCGAATTTATTAAATAACCTAATTGAAACTTAAATTTCATTTATAAAAAATCACAACTCTTTTTCAATTATATAATTAAGGAACTTCATTTATTAAATCTTTATTCTAAACTGAAATATGTTAGAACTACTTGTGAAATTTATATGATGTGTAAATAAACCTTTTAACAATAATACATTAACACTAATTAAAATTTTGTGTTCTTTCATTATGTTTATAAATATATATTATTATAACAATCAACTAAAATCTTATAACATAACTCCTTAATTAAACTTAAATATTATAACAATCAACTAAAATCTTATAACATAACTTCCACATTAGAAAGTTTAAATCTTAAGAAAATTAACATATATTTATACAATACAAATACCAACTTTTATTTTATAACAAAAGTCTAGTATTAGCTCATACATTATATATTAAATCCTAACATATTATTCAAATTAAGTTGCTTTTACCAAAAGAGTAATGAAACTTTAAAATTGAGATAAGGTTTACCTTCCAATGACAAGATGAAAAACCTTCAATGTGTTTAGCCTGACTTTGCCGAAAACCCTATCCTAAAATTCAAATTAATTTGCTTTCAAAACAAAAGAAATGCATGGAAAACAAAAACCACGGTTTCTTCCACAATTATGTCATTTTCAATAAAGAGTTTAACTCACCTACAAAAGCTTATGGTACTCGACCCTTGCCAGTACTTGTATGCTTGCTTTTGGTCGAGTTCTTCTAGACAACTTTTCTCACTATTGTGCATTCGACAAACTCAATTTGGGGTAAGTAACAAATCCCACTCAATTACATAGTATTTTATTAGACAACACAATAGATTGCTTCGATTTTTTATCAACCTCTTCAATTAGAACATCAATTCAAGATTATAAGCAATTAGAAGCTTAAGTTGTGTTTTTTATTTCTTCAGGAGTTTACTAAAATAACTCATAAATTATACATCGTAATTAGGAACAATTATTTTTAAGAAAACAAAATAATTTAGCTATTCCATTAAAATAAAATTTATTAATGCGAGATCCAATAGCAATTTTATGACATGAAACATGCCATTTTACAAAAATAATCTATAACTACAAGAATGTAATCATATTTTTAAAGCACATGTGATAAATTTAATTCAAAGTCATATTAACACCCTCTCATGATTGTGTGAAGTTATTGAAGGTGTATCTAACCCTTTGTTTTTATTACTTTTACAAATCGATGGGTCGTATATTGTGAATTAATATGGGCTACATATCTTTTCTATTTTGACTAGAACTGTGTAGTTTTTCCAATAGTCTTCTCCCTTCCAAATTGATCAACAACATCCTTAACATATAATTCTAAAATTTGAAAATCCAAAGACAAGTCCCTTGAATAAATAACCATATCAATCTTGCTATCTTTACTAAGAAATATAAAGATAATTATTATCTAAGAGGCTATTTGATTTGAAAGGATTGGGGTATAAATATAGGGATTTTAGAAATATAGGTATTTAGTTTGATGAAGAAGGTGATTAAATTCACCCTTAATTCATTTTGAATACATTAAAAATGACAAAATTTTATTGATTTTCGAGTACACAGCAGTCGGCTATCCCTGTAGGCAACCATCTTTGTAGACCGCTGCGACAACTGCCTTCAACCACTAAAATAGGCTATTGCTGCTGACAGTTGCTACATTGGTCGTTGCTACCATAATTTGCCACCACTATTATCCTGCTATTTTCACTACCTTTGTTGTCGCCACTTTCGCTCAGCACTTTCTTGTTTGTCACTTTCTATTGCTACCATAAGTGATTATCACTGCCACCTCTTGTGGGAAGTTAGCCTCTCCAAGTTATCCCAACACCATTCCAGTCACCGCCGGTCACTCCGACATCCATCTAGCCGCTGCCACCTCTCACCAGCCACCTCGATGACTTCGCTACAACCCTCCAACGTAGACCAGGGTTGTTTTTGAACTGTGCTTAGTCTATTTTCTGCATTGCTCTATTTTTCTTAATTGTTTTCGTTATGGATGGTCTTACTGCATATTCATAGGAGGTTGTACTTTTGTGTATTCTTTTTGCTGGTGATTTCATTCTTGTGGATAAGACGAGAGAAAAAGCCCAAAAAAAAAACTTGAATTATGAAGGTCTACATTGGAGTCTAAGGGCTTCATTTGAGTAGAAGTAAAACTGAATACATGGAATGTAATTTTAGTAGTAGTAGCTCTAGTGATAAAAATATAACTATGGGTGATCGAATTATTAAAAGGTGTGAACACTTTAGATATCTCGGGTCTACTGTTCAAAGTGATGGTGATGGTGATATTGATAGGGATGTTATTAGTATAATTCAAGTTGGTTGGTTGAAGTGGAGGAATGCTTCGGGCCTATCGTGTGATAGAAAAGTACCGCTTAGACTAAAAGAAAAATTTTACAAGATGGTTGCGGGACCTGCAATGCTCTATGGCGTTGAATGTCAGCCTTTAAAACAAAAGCATAAAACTAAGTTAAGTGTTGTCGAGATGAGAATGATTAGGTGGATGAGTGGCTTTACATTTAGAGACAAAATGCGAAATGAATATATCAGTGATAGGGTTGGTGTAGCTCAAGTAACAAACAAAATTAGTGAGAATCGTCTTATATGGTTTGGTCACATTAAACGTCGACCATCTGATGATCCGATTAGAAGAGTAAATGTTTCAGATTCAACTTATGTTAAGAAAGGCAGAGGTAGACCTGAGAAGACTTGGGCTTATTGTATTAAAAATGATCATAATTTACTAGAACTAAATGATAATATGACACTAAATAGGACGCATTGGAGAAAAAAGATTCATATAGCCGACCCCACGTAGTGGGATTAAGGCTTTGTTGTTGTTGTTTTAGCGTTGTTTTACTTTCTGTATATGATTTGTGTTATTGTTTATGCACTCTTACGTGCTAGGAGTCGTCCTTGTACTCATGTTATAATTCAGTAATAAAATTTGTCACTTCTGAGTCAGGATTTGGGTTAACTCCGGTATCAGTCTTAGCAAACTCACTTTGAGTCATGCGACGTCTTGTTTGAACCTCGTCATTTTAATGGTATTTGCTCTTACTGATTAGAATTCTCTTACTAGATATTTTTATGTTTCTAATGCGCTCGTGCATTCAATTTTTTAGTTGGTCGTCATTTTGACTGGTCATTCATATAGCTTTGACAACGGTCAAAATGGTTTGAACTCGATTCAGGTGCACCATGCTAGTAATTTGTCACCATCGCCATCTTTAATTTTACTTTTTCTTAGCTTTGACTCGTATCACATATTTGCTTGACATGCAGGTCAACAGTTCACTCAGTAATTTTATCTCATTCAAAAATCTTGCTGAAATTCTTAAATCTTGGATTTCATTTCATTATCAGCTGAGTTTAAAAACTATAATTGCCTATTTTCTCTTGAATGAAGCAAGTTTTTTGAATTGATTGGTAACATGTGATCTCTTGATCACTTTTTTTTTTTAATGGAAGCGCATCATGCATTGTAATAATTGCATTAAAAAATTCTAACCTCGAGCCATCCTCCATCTCACTCTCATCCTATCACAGTTACCACAATTTAAGGTTGGACTATTGAATTTGGATTCTTCTGTCTGCAGAGATTTGTTGAGGAAGTGATGGAATTGGTTGAGCTTGATAACCTCAGGGATGCGTTGGTGGGAATTCCAGGAATCACCGGTCTTTCCACAGAGCAAAGGAAAAGGCTGACAATTGCTGTGGAGCTTGTTGCAAATCCTTCCATCTTATTCATGGACGAACCAACATCGGGTCTTGATGCAAGAGCAGCTGCTATTGTCATGAGAACAGTGAGAAACACTGTCAACACAGGAAGAACTGTTGTCTGTACCATCCACCAACCAAGCATTGACATATTTGAATCCTTTGATGAGGTTAGACAAGTTCAAATTCATCCTTTCATGCAAATTAAAATTATGTTTTTCACCCACACATGAATTTTCATTGATCAGTTACTCTTGCTGAAACGAGGGGGCCAAGTAATTTTTTCAGGACCATTGGGCGAGAATTCTCAGAAGCTAATAGAATATTTTGAGGTTTGTATTTCTTAAATATTTTCTCTTGAATGCCCCGTTATTTTTTCATTTGTGCAGCCATTGTCAAGGGTAATCAGAAATCTGGAGAATCTTCATGCTGTAGGTTTTTTTGATATGCATATGCTTTATAGAAATAATGATAATTTTGAATTCTGAAATGACAAAAGAAATAAGGCTCTACTGCAATGGAAAACCATCCACAACTAGACATCAAAAGTAAAATTTTTAGTACAGCTATTGTGGATATTATTTTGTAGCTATTCAACTTACATATGGGCATATTGATCAATCAACTTCATAAACCAATGTCTTATTACGTTAGTTACTACTACAAATTTGTTAAGTTTTTTCAAAGTCAGTTTAGAAGGGCAAAAGGAAAATTTAGAAATTATTTGAAGTGAAAGCCTACACTTAAGATGGTGTTAAATTGGTGGGTAATTGTGAAACCTAAATTAACCACCATGAGCGAAAAAGGATAGAAATATATAAAAATAAAATTAATTCAAAAAAATATTAATAATCAGGTTCAAACAATTTGTGGCTGTCCTATTGAAGTCACCGCAGATTTCACCGCATTTTAATTTTAAAGAGTCATAACCCTAATTCCTCTTATACAAACATAATATGACACTCCCCTTTTTAGGAAGAAATTACTTGGGGAAAAAAACTAGGGGAAATCCTCCCAATGAAATAACCCACACATATTGAATACCTTTTGGAGGTGGGGACCAATAATTCTTGGGACAGGAGCTCCTACCCCCTGCCAACTCTCACAGTGACTTTACCACAAAGGTTGGCCTACAACTAAATCTATGTAATACATTTTCTTTGTAGGATAAACCTTAAGTTTGACTGGTTGACATTAACATTGTCACCACAATTCTTCCTTTGAAGCATGACTGGAATAAAGTTTTTGAGTGTCTCACACTATTAGCCCATCCTATGGATGAGATCAATCATTAAGTCAAATACTGATTGATTTTTTTGGAGCAGGAAATTCCCGGAGTTCAGAAAATCGATGATGGAGCCAACCCAGCGGCATGGATGTTGGAAACAAGTTCTGTTGCCACAGAAGCAAAACTAAAAATTGATTTTGCACAGATATATAAATCTTCTCCACTGCACAAGTGAGTTTTTCTGTATTGCTAGATTCTCTATAAATCATAATCAATCATATGTGCCATTTCTTGTTGTCTTTTAAACAACATGCAATTTTATATAATAATATATCGGCTTTACGATTAAATCATTAATCATAAATGCGTTGCCACCAATAGGCGAAATGTGGTATTGGTTGGAGAACTTAGCAAGCCATTGCCTGGCGCAACTGATCTTTACTTCTCAACTGAATATGCCCAATCTACTTATGGCCAATTCAAAATCTGTGTATGGAAGTACTGGTCTATATATTGGAGGAGTCCAGGGTACAATCTATCAAGACTAGGCATGGCCTTTGTCACTGCTCTAGTGCTAGGCTCAATTTATTGGAAAATTGGCCAGCGCAGGTCCTTAATCATAACTTATCTGCCAATTTTCTCAAGTGATAGCCTGTTTTAATGAACTAGAAAAGTGTCAAAATAGTCTCTTGAATTTTTTGCCGGGGATCATTTTAGTCCCATAGAATACAAAATTGTTACTTTAGCCCGTGGACTCATTTAATATGGGCTGAAATAGTCTCAATTTAAAGGAATTTGGGGATTAATTTGGCACTTTATATACTCCGGTACTAAAATGGCCCCATGTAAACTTTCAAGGGACTATTTTGGCATTTTACTGATTTATTAACTAACTGTTGACTCATTTAATCCAGAGAAAATTCGAAAGAGCTTATGTCTGTTATCGGAGCAATGTTCCTTGCTGTAGAATTTATTGGCTTTGCCAATTGCTCTACCGTACAACCACTCATCAATACTGAGAGGTCGGTGTTTTACCGTGAAAATTCTGCAGGGATGTACTCGGCATTACCATACGCTCTTTCTCAGGTATTAGTTCCTCCTTGTTGGCACCCATTAGCACTCAAGTAGATCTTTTCCATTGAAGTCACTGTTAAATTTTCATTAATAGAATATTGGGTATTTTAATTATAAAAAGCTGCCGTTATTAAGTTTCCTCTTAAAGATCAGACGGAGCAAGGCAAAACTGAAACTATAAATTTTGTTTTTGTTTTTGTTTTTTAAATCATCATGATTATCATTATGAAACCTGCTCAGCGGGAAAATGGGTGAACATTCGGTGTATTTTAGTTCATTTTATTTTCTTCCTTTTATTTACTCTCTATATTTTGGATTAAGTCCCACTTAATTCTTAACTGTCACTTTCATGGGTATCACAATTGTAATTTAGTGTATGTGAATGAAAAGCTTTTGTTGTTGTGCAGGTAGTTGTTGAAATACCGTATGTCCTCTTCCAGGCATTTTACTACACGCTTGTTGTGTATTACATGATGAGCTTCCAGTTGACTGCAATGAAATTCCTGTGGTTCTTCTCCATCTCTTTTATCTCCTTCCTTTACTTCACATACTACGGGATGTTATCTGCGGCGGTGTCTCCGAACTTACAAGTATCTGCTATAATTTCTACCAGCATCTTTTTTTTCTTTGATCTTTTCTCTGGGTTCTTCATCCGTAGACCAGTGAGTACTCAACTCTTCAGAACCTCAACTTTAGCTCTATAAATAAATATAAAAAAACTCTAATTTTCTCATCACACAATCTCATTGCTTTTATAAAATATTTTTCATTGAAAAATCATTTATATGTTTTAAGCTTGGAAATCATTACTACTTATCAAGAGCTACCTCAAATAAGGCTTTAGTCATCAATCATCTGATACCGGAGTTAACTCAAACATCATTTGGAAAAATAAATATTATTACTGAAAGCAAATAAACGGTTACAATTAAACACACTTGAAAGGGAAAATACAACATACACGACACGAAAACTCATGTTAGGGCAGATCCTTGGTGAATGTGGTGACAGTTAGAGGTCCTAGCGGAGTAGCGCAAGGTAGGGAAGGGGTTTCTGAGCTATGGGTGAGGAACGTTAGCGATTATGGGTGTTTGTAACAATGGGACAACAATGGAAGGCAGCCCAAACAACAACAGTTCATTGTTTGGGGCGACTGGACAGTAGGAAAACAACAAGGGGGAGACGTTGTGTCAATGGCAACAAGTTGGAATGATGGAAACATCTGTTTGGGTGGCTGGAACAGAAAATAACCCCGATGGATGTTTTCGGGCTGCAACAGCGAGCGGGAATTACGGCGGCGGCGGCAGTGAAGGCATGGGACTGCGAGACGACCAAAGGAGAATTGTTTACGGGCTACGACGACAAGAGGGATCGTTGCACGACAAGGAACTGCAAGAAGACAACAACGAGGCTGTCGTCCAAGCGGCTTCAGTGAGGAGGGGGAGGTGTGTTAGCGAAGTGAGAGGGATGTGGGAATGCTTAGGGAAGAGAATCACCACCTGGAAATCAAGATACAGCTAAAGCACCACTTGGAACCCTAAAATGCAACCCTCAAATTGAATAAGAGATGCTGACGTTGTCCCGAAACAAAACACACAAAAAATTGACCTTAAAAACATGAAATAACATATAAATAGCCTTAAGGTAAATAGGAGTGTGTCCCAGTCCAAATAAGAGGGAACCATGCCCTAAGGATGTTTGCCCAATCCCGATTTTGCCTGGAACGACTCAAGCTAGTGCGCCAATTGGGCCACCCGCACGGTCTTGGCGATCCAGTGCCATCTTCTGCTTTGTTTCACTCTCCCAGAGTCGGGGGAGCTTCAACCTCATATGTCGAAGTATATGACGTTATGTAGACCAAGTTGACGGGAGCGGAACTGTTACAATCTCTCGGTAAGTTAATTATTTAGGCGTTGTCATTCCAAAATATATTTTGGTAGAATAAGTATTCATCCAATCTTGCATAACCTGAGCTAGAAATATAGGTAAACGAGTATTCTCACGAATCATGTCTCGAGCTATCACATCTGTAAATTGCTTTTCCCACTTCTTATACTCAGCGGGATATATCCGATAAACAATACTGTTAGGAGTGTTAAACTCTGGAGCAAAATCTATATCATGTTGGACAACTCTCACTAGAAACCCTCAGGAGAGGTCTTTTCTTCTTCTCTGATAGGACCTGGATCCCATTAAAAATTTTTCTTCACTATCAAGCTCCTAAGACAATTTTCAAGGTTGGGTTTCATCCCTCCCGTTCGAACATGTGATAATAAGTATCATGCTAAACTGAATCTAACATCTGAATGACTATGTAATCTTCCAGACATAACACAATTTTTTGCATGTTGGATCTCCCTTAGTAGGGACAACTCAAGAATGAGTTTATAAATCTGAATGGTCTCAATTTCTTTTATTTGGGGTTGTCATGCCTATATTATCAGTTCCTCAAACCCAAAGCTACCTTGGACACTCACCGTGAAGCCGATTCAAGTCTCTCCCACGGGCGCAATTGAAATTATTTGTATCTTTTTCTCCTCAAATGGAAGTTGGTACTCTTTTATATTCTCACAATCTTCAGTATCTACTGTGTCATTACTCAATTTTTTTAAATAATGGTCTGCTCAATGAAATAGATCACCCTTTGGTTGTAAGTTTGATTCAACATGTCCAAATTCGTGGCACTTGCAATACTTCCTGGTTGTGACAGATTTAGGGTTGCGGATTGGTTCCACCTGTTCTCCACTCTATACCATTTTTTCCTCTGACGGGGTCGTCTTGTGTGTTCTCCTGAGTGTACTCTGGTTGCAAGATACTAAGGTTGAAATCTACCTGTAAGATGGGAGATTTCTCGGTGATGAGGTCGCTTCACTTCTGAAGTTAGAGTCTGAACATTCTTTCCGTAGTAAGCTAGTTGGAACTAACGATATAACTCCTACTTCATCTTCAAATCATCTCATTTCCTCTTCGACTCTCCAGATCACAGTCGAGTGTAATCTTCCTCTGGGATTCATTCTCAATGTTCGCAAGCCTCCACTGAAGTTGGTGAATCTTACGTTGTATCTCTTCTCGAGTAAGCTCGGGTATCTCCTTGGTAGTATGGCTAGGGTGTGAAATGAGAGATAAAAGTGAGTAAAAATTGATAAGGGTTCCTGATTTTGAAAATCAGCAAGGGGAAATTAGGCTTTAGTCAAAGTTTTGGCTATGATTTGGGGAATAGGAAAGAAAATTTTTGGTGGAGGGTTAAATCGGATTCTAGGAAACTCTAAAATAGAACTAGGGTTAATCTGACTAGGGTTAACCTGACTCTGATACCAAATGATATCAGAGTTAACCCAAACAATCTTATGAAAAACAAATATTATTACTGAAAGCAAATAAACGGTTACAATCAAAGACACTTAAAAGTGAAAATAGAACACATGCGACATGCACACTCACATGAGGGTGAATCCCGGGTGAAGGTGGTGATGCTTAGAGGGCCTCTCGTGGGGTAGCAACAAGGTAGGAAAGGGGATTTTGGGCTATGGGTGAGGAGCAATAGCAATTATGGGTAGCTGGAACAACAGGACAGCAAGGGGCGGTAGCCCAATCAGCAGAAGTTGGTTGTTTTGGGTGGCTGGATGGTAGAAAAACAACAAGGGGGAGACATTGCGGCAATGGTAGCAAGCTGGAATGAGGGAAACAACTGGCCAGGTTGTTGAAACAGCAGAAAACAACCCTAACGGTTGTTTCCGGGTGGTGAAAGCAAACGAGAATGATGGTGACAGCAACGGCGAAGGCGCGAGACTGCGGGACAACCAAAGGACTGTCCAAGGTTTTCTTTGGCGAGAAGGATGCTAGATGACAAGGAACTGTAGGAAGACAACGATAGGGCTGCTGTTGGGGCGGCTGTAGCGAGAGGGGAGACATGGTAGCAAAGTGGAAAAAATATTACATCAGTACTACGCACGTAGAAGTAACGTGTGTAGCCAATGAAATCACATCACGACACCCCGTGCGACAGGAATATTCCCCTCTGTGTTATTCATGTGTTATTGTGTGTTACTGATGTGTTATTGTGTTATTATAACACCAAGAATATTCTCAGGACACAATAACACTAGAATAACAGCTGAAGAATATTCCCGACAGAGAAAAAAATGACATAGTAACCCGGGAGAATATTCCCCTCATGTTATCCATGTGTTATTATGTGTTATTTATGTGTTATATATGTGTTATTGTGTTATTATAACATTAAGAATATTCCCATGACATCAGGACACAATAACACATGAATAACACGGGGGGGGGATATTTCTCTAATATTTCCAGGACACAATAACACATGAATAACACGGGGGGATATTTCCCTTGTTACTGTGCCGTTTTTTTTCTCTATCGCGCGGGATGTTGTGGCGTGATTTCATTGCGTACGCACGTTACTCTACGTGCGTAGGACTGATGTAATCAATATATAGTCGAAGTACCACCTGGAACCCTAGGATCAACCCTCAAAAGGAAGAAAAGATATTGGTGGCTGTCCTGGTACAAAACACACAAAAACTGACCTAAAACACAAAAATAACATTTAAATAGTCTTAGGGTAAATAAGAGTGAACCCTGCTCCAATAGGAGGGATCTGTGCACTGACTAGGCTCGCGTGATCCCAATTCCACCAAGAATGACTCAAACCTTTGCAGCAATTGCCGCACCTGTGCGGTCTGGGCACTCCAATGCCATGTCCCGCTTCTGCATCCCCATCTCCCGCTCCTGCGACATCTTCTTTCATTTTTCTACAACAAAGCTCCTGTTGTTCAGATGATTGTATGGTGGCTTATTAGATAATAACACTTAAGTTATTAGGAGGTCGATAGAGTACTGGACTTTCATTTATACCTAAATATACAGGGCATTACATACATGGCACACTGTTCTTATTTATTTACATATCTCACATCTATAGTTTGATATTTACACACATAGCACTCAGATGTTTAACATCACATCAAAAATATCAATATCACATCTTTTTAAAAGCGAAATACACATTTTTCAGCATAGGTTTAATGCACCAAGTGCTATGTATATAAATATCAAAGTTCAGGTGTGAGATATGTAAATACATAAGATTCTGTACTACAGATGTAAAATTCCCAAAAATATATCATAAATAATGGAATTTTATTTTGCAGGAAATTCCGGTGTGGTGGATCTGGTATTCCTGGATCTGTCCTGTGTCATGGTCATTATATGGGTTGATTGTGACTCAATACAGTGACATTCATGACAAGATAAAGGTTCCAGGTGAGGAAGATCAACAAATCAGAGACTATGTTATGAACCATTTTGGTTACAGGGATGACTACCAAGGCCTTATGATTGTTGTGCTTGTGGGATTCACGGTCTTCTTCGCCTTCATGTACACTTACTGCATTAGATCTTTGAATTTCCAACAGCGGTAGAGGAAAAGGGAATTCAATGGTCTAACAATTTGGTGATTTTCAGAGGAACACCAATTCAAGGTATTTAGATGAATAATAAGTTCTAGATAGATAATTATTTCTTTTTATTTGAAAATGTGAAAATGTCAACGCGTGAAGGTTTAATTGACATGCTAGGGGTATTTTTGGATTTCTTCGCATTGATGTGGATTATTGCTTGTATTTTTTTTTTTAATTATTGGCATGCATTATTTTAGATCCCTTTTTGGACATGTAAAAGTTGCTTCACCCATTAAATAGTGATTGTTAAAGGAAACTTTGGAAATGCAACATTGAAATTTAGCCAATAAAAGTGATTATGAGGTTATTTTTAAAACTTATATTTGGTTTGGCTAATGGTTTGTATTGATAATTGCATTATTTTTTTTGGGTCATTTCTTTTTCTGACACTGTACACTTACATGCACTTGGGTCAAGTTAATCATATTATTATTTGGATCTGAATCATGTTTATGTTACTAATTGTCTACAAATTGAAACTCAGATACTTAACAGTCTCCCAAAGTCTGAGTTGCTCAGAGCTAAATCTCAAACAAGTTGTCAATCAGGAAGGACTGAAATCAGACAGTTAAATTAGGAGTTTCTATAATTAGGAGCTTCCTTATTTAAATTATTTTCTATTTCTTTATTCTGATTTATTTCCTTGTTAGCTAAATATTTAGATTATGAATATGCATTATTAAGTTAGTTAAAATAAATTATAAATAAATACATAATATTTTGTACCTAAAATAGATTGTAAGATTATTATTTAATGGAATGAAAGCAAAGGGAAAATGATCGAGCTTATTCAGGATTCAACCTATTTTCTCGAAGATTGACACAAGTCATCAAGAAGAATTTGTCAATATGCCAACCAATTGGGACTTTTGATAAAACCGCTTGCTTAATTCAGAACCTGCTTGATTTGGAACTCACTCGAAGTTCCTTTGATTACCAATTGACCACAAGCCTAACTTCTGTGTTACACTTCTAGCCACTATGAATTCAACTAATATGCACTGGTCTTGCAAAGTGTAGCCTCTGCTGACAAAATACTCTCCATTCTTATGATGTTTGATTCCCCCCAAAGGAAAATTCGACCTTATTGCCCACATTACTCCTTTGGGGCATTTACATACTTACCACACAATTTTTATGTATTTATATACCTAATACATAAACATACATGTAATAACTGAAGTTTAGGTGTTAGATATGTAAATGCATAAGAAGTGAGTGGAATGCATGGAAATCCTCCTACTTTTTTGAGTGAATTACTTTTCTTCTCATTATAAGTGATGTGAGTTCGAGGAGGCACTGGTGTGGCGAGTCTGTTATCTTCCTCCAAAAAGTTAACTTCATTTTCGTTAACTTGGCTATAGTATGGTTTATTACTCCTTTTATAAGTGTCTATGACCAGCTGAAAAACTTTCATGCGGTTGAACATGAGATGGGTCGGGGGAGTTGCTTCATCATTTCATATCCAATTCTAGTGGAAGATGAAAGTGCATGTACAAGATCTGAAAGTAAATGTTACTCGGCCTGTGTCGACTAAGGACATTCAAGAAATTCTTTTTCATTATGCGCTCATTTTGCAGCATATGAAGATGTTGGTTGAGTTATGGTGTTTCCCAACCTTGACATCAATGCATAGTAATACAACCATCGACTTCGATTTCCTAGCCCTTTTCATTCCAGGCTTATTCAAGATTCATGGCGATCCTTAGGATTAACGGAATAAGTTTTGCTAATATTGAGATAAGTCGGGCACGAAATTGCATGATTAAAACCTCAGAGGATTTTGCTGACATGAAGCAACAAAGTGGCATGGCCATCTATGATCCGCATATATAATAAAAAAATAGAAAAAGAAAAGGGAAGAAAGTTCACCTCAACATTTGTGGATGCTTCTAGGTTTAGAGTACTGATAATGACATGAGTTATTTAAGTAATGGAAATTGTGAATCCTTTTAAGTAGTGAAGCTGAACTTTTAAAGATCAAGGCGTTTTTGGTGTAATGGTGGAATTTTGACGGAAACTCCAAAGTTGAGCATGCTCGAATTTGAGCACTCCTAGGATGGGTGACCTCTTGGGAAGTTACACGAATGAGACAAAACTGTGAGGCCGTCAGAGCAACCAGACAATATTTTGTTGGATGGTTGTTCGGGCTATTACATGACTTTTTCAATTGTCTTTAGTCGAGTTTGTTTTTCATTTGTGATAAGGAATACTTTTGTTAGACATTAAGGCTTCTAATCAAAATGATTCATCAAGGATGCTTATCTTTGATATGAAACTCGATCATGGTTGTTCCCCTTGACTACTGGTCACGTAGAATCCTAAATTATAGTTTTATTAGATTCGGTTTTATTTGAAATTCATGTACTTTATATTTATATCCATAAAATTATGTTTTATATATTATAAAAAAACTTATTTATCAGCTATCACCCTGCTACTCCCTTAGCCTTCCCAGACCAAACTGATATCGTAAAAGCTTCTATTTTTTTTTATTAAGGGACAATTACATACAAGAAAAGGGAAGAAAGTTCACCTCAACATTTGTGGTATATAACCTATGAAACCCTTTCAAGTAGAATGAAGCTTAACTCTAGAACATTGAGGCATTTTTTTGTGTAATAGTTAGAATTTTGACAAAAACTTCAAAGTTAAATGTGCCCACATGGGAGCACTCCTATGATGGACAAAATTGTGTGGCCATCAGGCCAAAACGGACAATGCATCGATGGGTGAGAGTTTGGGCTATTACAAATGGAATCAGAGCATTTCACCAGCCCAAAGATGAGAACTAAGTGTCATATTGAATAAAATGTTGCACCATGAGAGCCAACTCTTGAACCCCAAATGGGACAAAGTGCCATATGATGGGAGATATCTCTTGAATCTGTAGGAATCACCATTAGAATCCTATGTCTGGTGGATGCTTCTAGGTTTAGAGTACTGATAATGACATGAGTTATTTAAGTGAAGGAAATTGTCAATCCTTTTTAAGTAGAGTGAAGCTGAACTTTGAAAGATCAAGGCGTTTTTGGTGCAATGGTGGAATTTTGACAGAAACTCCAAAGTTGAGCATGCTCGAATTTGAGCACTCCTAGGATGGGTGACCTCTTGGGAAGTTACACCAATGAGACAAAACTGTGAGGCCGTCAGACCAACTAGACAATATTTCGTTGGATGGTCGTTCGGGCTATCACATAACCCACAATCTTTTTCAATTGTCTTTAGCCAAGTTTGTTTTTCATTTGTGATAAGGAATACTTTTGTTAGACATTAGGGCTTCTAATCAAAATGATTCATCAAGGATGCTTATCTTTGATATGAAACTCGGTCATGGTTGTTCCCCTTAACTACTGGTCACCTAGAATCCTAAATTATAGTTTTATTAGATTCGATTTTATCTGAAATTCATGTACTATATATATATATATATAAACTTATTTATCAGCTATCACCCTGCTACTCCCTGAGCCTTCCAAGACCAAACTGATATCGTAAAAGCTTCTATTTACTTTTATTAAAGGGCAATTACATATATAGCATTCGAAATATTACTATTTACAAATCTAGCAACCTCTTTAATCCATTTTTCAAATTCACGATAAAACCCCAATCCATGTTTTTCATTTTTTTATCAAATTCTCAATGGCTTGATTATGGCACATACAAATATACGAGATGAATAGTTCAAAAATAGCACCCGGGTGTTACATTTTGTAAATAGCAATATTTTGGGTGCTATGTAATTATCCCAATTATTAATCAAAGTGTTCTTCTAGGGCAAATTCTTTGAGGCTTCCTCTTTTTTTAATATATTTCTGATATCAATCTTTTAGGCTCCATTTTATATATATATATATATATATATATATATATATATATGCAAATGCCTCATGTTATGAAACATATATTGACATATTATACATATTTTGTTTCAAATTAAAATAAATAAAATGCTAAATGAAATCCCAAATAGCCTCTAAATTAAAAAAAAGAAATACATTTTATATGTTACACTTGAAAAGATCAGTTTTGGCGCATACAAAAACATGCATTAAACACTAAACATTTATAAAATAGATTAAACCCTTTAAAAAAACATGAGTTAAACTCTAAACATTTATAAAATAGATTAGACCCTTCAAAAATATCTATCTTACATGTTCATATTTGTCCATCATAACCCGCAACATTGAGCCACAAAAACCAATATTTAGAGGTTTAACCAACGACAAGATCCATTTTCAAAGCTCTAAAAAACAAATAGTTTAAAAAATTATGGAATACATTGAAGGACTTCAATGTGCTTCGAAAACCTAGCAAAGGAGAAAGGCATCAACAACTAAGGGTATAAAAGAGCCGAGTTTAGGGAGCCAGTATTTGTTTGGGTTCGATTCATTCGAATTTTTTTTTAAAAATTAAAATAGGCTCGTGTCGCAATAATTCTTAAATAACACTTGAAAGTGTATTTAATTAAATGATGAAACCATTATCTTATAAATATGATTTATGGTTTCATTGGATGAATAAGGTGACAAAAGATGGAAGGAATTTTAACTTTAAAAGTATCCAAATTTATATTCGATCAAAATGAATAATCTAATCAGTGTGAAGCACATGAAAAAATTGTTAGAAAAAAACTTCTAATCTAATGAAGAAGCTAAAAAATTTAAGTTGGAAGCACACTCTAGTTAGGAGTGTAATCAAGCCAAATCAAATCTCATTAATTAAACATTATTTGGTCGAATCATAAGTTGTTCATGGTTAGCTCAAAGTTTAGCCAAACTTTCACATATATGTTCATTCTTGAGTTGCTTTAACTTTTTAATGATCACACCTAATTTATAATTAATTTATTTATAATAATTAAATGAGCAAAAAAATCAAATATATAATTAATTTTTTTATATATAATGAAATATGAAATTTGTACAAAAAAATTCATATAAAATTAAATACATGAGTATTTTTATAAATTATTAACAAATATTTTTTTTTCAAATATAAAAAAATAAACAATAGAATAAACTTTAAAAAACATCTTGACTACTTTTTTGTAATCAAATAAACATATATAATTACTAACCATCTCATTAAAATAACAAAAAAAAATTTATACCCATATTACTACTAAATATATAATTAAATAAATTCTCATTAATAAAAAATTATTTCATTAACATATCTTTTAGCAACTTCAATGTTGAGCCAAAAACAAGTTTATTTATGAGGATTAATAAACTAGTTAGATTATATTCAAATTTCATTCATTAAACAGAGTTTTAATATAACATTCAAACTTATTTCCTTACTAATTTGAACAAATATTATAAAATATTAATCAAATCAAATTCAAGTTGTTCATCAAATGCATTGGTTCATTTACATACCCAACTTTCAAATTCAGTTGCTATTAGAGCTCAACTTTCAAATCTAATTGCTATTAGAGCTCAACTTTCAAAAATAAAATAAAATAAATAAAATAAACTAAATTTCAAATCTAATTGCTATTAGAGCTCAACTTTCAAAAATAAAATAAAATAAATAAAATAAATAAAATAAAATAAAAATGTAATCACTAAATTTACTCCAAGATGAGATATTATATAACCCATCAACCAAAATTTATGGCATTCATCCCACAATAAATTATTCCATCCTGGAAGCACCAAAATTCAAATCAAATCTAGAAGAAAGTATTATTTTGTTCTTCTAATCATGATTGATGATCCAAAAATCAAACACTTCCTAAAGTAATTCCATTCAAATCAGCTTGAACTTCAGCCATGCTCTAGACCAGAATAGCATTTGTTAAAATAGAAATGAATTCTGGAGTAGAAAGACAATAAACAAATTGCAATAAGACCTGGATCAAACACTTCCTAAAGTAATTCCATTCAAATCAGGTTGAACTTCAGCCATGCTCTAGACCAGAATAGCATCTTTTAAAATAGAAATGAATTCTGGAGTAGAAAGCCAATAAACAAATTGCAATAAGACCTGGTTCTATGAGCAATTGATGGATAATAGTACACTTAAGATAAATAACAACACCTAAATTAATATATTACATGGTTGATGAATTCTGTAAACCCTAGCTACAACTACAAAAAATGTGAGGGTGAATCTTACAAAAGTGCACTGTAATAACACAAGGCCCCATAGCAAACATGGTTTAGCGTTTTGTTTGTTTGGCCGAGGATGACGATGCGACTTGGCTAGCTGCGGTTTTCTTCGGAACTGTCATGATTTTCACTGAGGTTGACATGTGTAAATTAAATTTGAGCACTATGAACATGAACACACAGAAAACTAAAATGTGGACAATTCCAACAATATATATATATATATAATATATATATATAGATGTGTGCATTTCGTGGCTTGTTGGTAGAGCAGCCTCTCTGAAGGTCGCAAGTCTCATCAAGATCACGGGTTCGAATCTCCTCATGGCGCAATGTCACCTTAAGCCAAGTGATACTCGAACGGTTTGCACACCGGGTCGCCCCCAGAGAAAGCAGGGGTTGAGCCCATTAGGGTGGGTTGGGGACCTCACGCCCCGGCCCATTCTTTAAAAATTATATATATTTTTTTAAAAGATGGTTGACGGGTGGAACCGCCAACCACTCCCGGCTCACAACCCATCAAATCTGAGTTGGACCCATGCGCCTAACCACTAAAGTACCACCAACATATAGCAGACATCTCGCCTAGGGGAGATTCAAAACCCAGTCCAGATGGGACTTACACCGCCGAAACGGATGTTCTACCAACTGAGCTGGGAATGAGCCGCATATATATATATATATATATATGGGGGAAAACATAAAGAACTTGCATAATTCAATTCAGCCTAGTTTTGTTTCAATTGATTCAATGCACTCATTTCAACATTTGTAGTGTCAACAAGATCAAGAGTATTGAAGATGGAATATTATCTTTGTTATCAGCAATATCCAAGTAATTATGGCAAATTTTGTGTATTCATCGCCATACTTTTACTTGAAATAAATTTTAACTTAGTTTACAAGATGTCAGGTTATGTTAGATTTTGGCCATCCCCTTACTACCTGAAGCCTTTTATGCACATTCAAACTCAATAAAATGAGTTTTTTTTGCTATTAATCATGACTTTCAACCTTTCTAAGCGGTTTTATCTTCCTCCTGCCAATAAAGATTTACATACATACTACCTAATTCCTATGCATTTATATATATCTAACATCTAAACTTCAATTTTTACATACATACCAATTTACTTGTGCATGAAAATTGTGGCTTCTTAAAAGTTAAAATGGTGGTATATTAAAGGTGATATGAAAGATTTAGATGGCATAGATGTAAAAAATAAAATTTACGTGTTAGGTATGTAAATACATAAGAATTGGGCAGTATGTATGTAAATGTCCCTTTAAATTTTCTAATCTCCGTTATAATGCCACTAATAGATCTTCATTGTTTTCCATAGCTTATTATTTACGTCTATGTTCAATCATAGAACTTCTCTGATATGTCCCTTTCAGTATTACCCCTCAAATATTACAAGATAATCCATATTAATACTATCATATCCACAATTATACAACATTAACTTGATTTAGAGATTTTTTTCTACGTATTAGCACCATAAAAACATGCTTGTTCGATAGAAAATCATACGTACCGAGGGACTTCAAATTTTCACTTGATTTTGCTTTTGTTGACAGAGATGGACCTGTTCGCTGTGCAAGTAATTTGTTCGTCTTTAGGGGAGGCTTTGGGCTGCATTTAGGAGAGCAAGAATATTCAGAATCAATGGTAATAATAAGGGAAATTTACATGGATGACACACAATTCTTATGTATTTACATATCTAACACCTATAGTTTGATATTTACACTTGTAACTCTTTGGTGTCATAAACATATGCATGAAAGGTGTATTTCACTTTCAAAATGTTAATAATTGTGGTATTTTTGATGTGATGTTGAATTTCTGAATGTCATAAATGTAAATATGAAAGTTACATAAGAATTGTGTGGCATGTATGTGAATGGCCCTAATAATAAACTTCTGGAATTCATCTTCAAGTTGGAGAAGCATTTGAAATTTAAACCGGACGGTAAAAATATTGTTTCGCATTAAAAGGAGTGAAGACAAGATGCATAAATATGTAACAAAACAAATTCAAGCCTTAGGCTTTGCACGGATATGCTATATTCAATTGGAAGATTTACATATATAATACTCAATTCTTATGTATTTACATATTTAGCACCTAAACTTCAATCTTTACACACATACCACCTTATCTATGCATGAAAAGGTGCATTCACTATTTTAGCACCTAAACTTCAATCTTTACATACATACCACCTTATCCATGCATGAAAAGGTGCACTTCACTATTTATAAGTTTAAATGATGTTGGTATTTTTTATGTGATGTGAAAGATTTGGGTATATTTGTAAAATGCAAATTTCAGCTGTTAGATATGTAAATACATGGGAACTATTCAATTTCTACCCGGTAATCACAATCCTGCATCCGGCAGCATTAACCAGGCTATTAATCAAGTTAAACCAGAAGGAAAACTCTCGCTTTTTTTGTCTATAAGAAAAGAATAATATTCCATGGATAAAAATAGAATTTATTTTATCATGATTATTTTAGCTCTTAACAAAGCATTATTAAAGACCATAAATCAGCGAGGTAAAATATGACTAAGAAAATACGGCTAATAAAATAATAATGCAATGAATTTATGTAAAAAGTGCAGAGTTACTCACATCTTCTCTGGTATAACTGCAAATGTTCTATCAGACTCTAAAAGAATTGACGACTCAAGTGCGCCGCAAATGGAATATTCCGCTTCTCCAATAGAAGGATCCCCGCCAGATACATCACTCAACTTCCAATCATCGTCTTCATCAACAGAGCCCAAATTGTCATCATCGGCGCAAGCATT
>NW_018164565.1:2757387-2764982 GCF_001263595.1 Phalaenopsis equestris
ACAGAGCCCAAATTGTCATCATCGGCGCAAGCATTTTCGGCCACCTTCCCTCCATTAAGAACGGGCAACTGAGAAACAGCATCTGAATTTTTGCTGCTGAATGAAGAAGTCTTTCTTAATGAGTTGGTTTCAGGAGACTCAGATCTTAGATCTTTTAGCAGCTGTAATTGTTCAATTTGCTCATCTTTTCTAGCAATAGTATCCTTCAGAGATGTTACCTGCTCCGGTAAATACCAAAAACTGAATTTGCGCACGAGGAGAACAACATAACCAAACATAAGATCGGAAAATTTCCTTCTAAGAACAAAGATGATGGTTAACAATTTGCACATCTAATAAAAAAACATGTGATTAAATTATCCATAATTATGAATGTCACGTCACGTATGCTGCTTATCTAGTTTATGCAAAATCGTGCGACTAGATTTTTCTTGAAATACCTTTCCTCAAACAAACCCAGTGATGGATAAAAAATGGTGGCGTTATTAGCAGTACAGGCTATCAAGTTCATAAGGTGATCCAACTTTGTGGATGTTGAGAGGAAAGGAAAGGTACCACTGAGTTGTAAGAGGTCCACTGAATAAGGGAAATCACCTTTGCTTTCTATTTTCTACTCTTTTTATTTTTTACCATTTGATTTGAAACAACAAAATGTTTGATATGGTATAACTCAGTTGTTTTTAAAAACATTCACAATAATTTCTAGTTATTTTGAGTGTTATTAAAAACAAGTTGATATGTTTTTTAAAACATCAAATAAAAATATGCAAAATAAACATACTAAACAAAAATATTTTTAAAATAAAAGTAAAAATAAAAATAAAAAACAAAAGCAATCCCAAACAAGTCTCAACATATTAAGAGAACACAATAAGGAAACAATAATTGGTAATGTACACTTTTGGAATTGAGCAAGATAATTTAATTAATAGGAAGAGGGATGTAAATACATATTACAATATCCAAATAAAAGGAAAGATATAAATTCAGAAATAGACCAACTAAGAAATACATAAATATGGAAGCGAAAAATAAAGGAAGTAAATAAAAATTAATAATAACTGCAACAGCAATTAGCTTAATAATTAAGATAATATCCTAATACTCCCACTCAAGTTGAAGCATAGATGTTCATCATATTCAACTTATCATATTCAACTTGGAATTGAAGTCGTCAAACAATGGCCGAGAAAGATGCTTGGTAAAGATATTTGCTAATTGACCATTGGATAGGATAAATGAAATACAAATCTCTCCTGAATCGAGCTTTTACTTAATCAAGAGTCTCTCAATCTCCATATGCTGCTCTGATCACCTTAGACTGGATTATGGGCAAGACTAATGTCAACTTTATTATCACAAAACAGCTTGAGAGAAGCATAAACTGGCCTACGCAATTCACAGAGTGTGATGTGTAACTAGAGAGCTTCACGGATACCTAAGGACGAGCGAAATTCAGCTTCAACACTGCAATTGGCCACAACCGACTGTTTTTCGTTTTTCTACGTGCCAAGATTTACCTACACGAACGAGCAATATCCTGTGGTGGATCGTCAATCATGGACAGACCCGACCCAGTTCACATCTGTATAAATAACAATAAAACAAGAGATGTGGCTCAAGAAAAATAAATCTGAGCTTGACGTGTCTTCTAAGTAGTGAAAGATCTTGTGTACAGCTCGAAGATGATGTTTATAGGGATCATGCATGAATTGACTCACAATACCTACTGCATGACAAATGTCAGGGCAAGTATGAGCAAAGTAAATGAGTTTCCCCACAAGTCGTTGGTAGCGAATCTTGCTCACCGGAACCGTATTGGGAATATCAGCTAATTTCTCATTGGGATCCATTGGGGCCGCCATTGGTTTGCAAAAGAGATGGATAGTCTATGTCAATAAATCAAGCACATATTTGCGTTGAGATAGGCAAATGCTTCGAGATGACCGAACAACTTCAATGCCTAAGAAACATTGGAGTGACCCCAAGTCCTTCATTTCAAATGAAATAGCAAGAATACCTTCCAGAGACTACAATACTGGTAAATTATCACCTGTAAGCACAATACCATCGACATAGACAATAAGGAAAGCAATTTTGTCACTGAAGGAATACCGAAAAAAGAGAGTATGATTTGATTGATTGGGCCTAAGAAAAATCATGACATATTATCACCTTTGTGAACTTGTTGAACCAGGCCTTTAGGATTACTTCAGTCTGTAGAGAAACTTTCGCAATCGACACAATTATCCTCGGGGAACGGTAGAGTCAAAGCCTGGAGGGAGGCAAATGTACACCTCTGTAAGATTCCCATTTAAGAAAGTATTTTGACATCCAGTTGGAGCAAGGGTAAATCCAAATTCACATCAAGGGAAAGTATAACCTGAAATGTGTTTAATTTAACAGCCAGAGCAAATGTCTCCTCATAATAAACTCAGTATATTTGTGAGTAGCTTTTGGCAACTGTGTTTTGTTGCGTTCAAAGAATCCATTGGAGTTAAACTTGGTGCTAAAATCCAGTGGCACCCTATTGCTTTCTTACCTAGAGAAAGACCACAATATCCCATGAATGATTTCGCTAAAGAAGATTCATTTTATCTATTACTGCAGCTTTCTAGAAAGGATTAGCTAATGCTGCTTCAATAGTAGATGGGAGGTGATGATCTATCAAGGCAACAACAAATGCTTTATAGGTTTGTGATATACTGTGAAAAGAGATATATTTTTCCATGGAATAAGGAGAGCTTGCTTGATCACATACCTCAACAGAAGAAATCACCTCATTTGGAGTGGTGTCAACTATGGGAATGTCACTCGAAGTGAATTGTAGGTCCTGTAAAGAAGTAGCAGGCCCCAGAGTGGGAACATGAGTGCGCCAAATATAGACACAAAGAATGGGAGGAGGTTCTGGTTGTTTAGTAGGTGGTGGATCCAAAGAAGCCTTTTTTAGTGGCAAAATATCCGAGGAAGACATATTTTATAGACCATAGATTAAGCTTACTACGATTAGGGATAGTGTTCCGAACAAAGGTTGTGCACCTAAAAATTTTAAGTTCAAGAGTGGTGAAGATAGACTGGTTGGAAAACATGACATCATGATGGCTAATAGAGTTCTAAAGTTATGATTTTTTGTGGGAATTCTATTGATGTGAAAGGTGGCAGTAAGCACGATATCATTCCAAAAACCTTTTTTGAACATTAGATTGAAACATAATGAGCCAGCTACTTCGAGAAGGGTGTCATATTTTTTTCTCGCCTTACTCATTTTGTTGAGGCGTGTCCGTGCATGAGCTATGATGGAGGATGTCCTTACTTACCAAGAACTCACCTAAAATAGAATTAAAAAATTTAAGGACATTGTTGGTTCGAAGAACTTGAATAGAAATTTTGAATTGGATTAAAATGAAGAAGTGAAAGTTTTTTAAGATGACAATGGCTTCAGATTTATCTTTTAAGATATAGACTTGCATCATTCAAATGTGATCATCAATGAAGTTAAGAAATAATTGTTTATTAGTGTAGTTGAGAGTGCAAGAGGGTCCTCAGAAGTCACTGCAAATAAGAGAAAAGGGAGCGGAAGGCATGTAAGGATGAAATAGATAAGAAACGTGATGTGTTTATCTAATTGGCAAATCTCACATTTAAAGTTGCAAAATTTTAATTATTAAATATCGACAGATACAATTGTTTTAAATACTGAAAAACTGAGATAACGCAAACGATAATGCAACAACATAATAGGTCATTCAATAGATCGAAAAAAACTGCAACTACTGGGAGAAGTGTCCTTATTCTCTGTATCTTTCTCTTAAAAGAAGTAGAGTCCAACTAATCTTTTAGCAGTTTCAATCATCCTCCCCGAACAAAGATCCTAAAAGACACAAATATTCGAAGAAAAATTAGCAATGCAATCTGTCATGTGTTAGCTTACAAACAGATAATAAGTTACTTTAATAGAGGGATATGTAACACAAATTTCAGAGTTAGACCGGTTGTTAATACAAGGGATCCTTTACCAGCAATAGAATTACAAAAATCATCGACAATTTTAAATGTATCTTTCCCAAAACACGGATAATATATTGAGAAAGCTTGAGAGCACCCCATCATGTAGTACGTGGCACCCGAATCAATGATCGATGGACTAAAAAAAGAAGTGTTTCATAAGAGTGATTCCTTGACAAATGTGGGAGGTTTAGGCCGAAAGTAAACTGATTGAATTTAAGTAGTTTGATTAATTGCTCCATCTGACTCTTTAAGAGAGTCGGGTGATTCCAAAGTGTTCCGACTAGGAGTTGGTCGCAACGTAGTAGACACAGATGTCGTAGTGAGTCATGTGGTCATGTGGCAGGAGAGGATTTGGTTGAAGGTTTGTATGTTGGTTTCCCATTGAGTTTCCAACACTTTTCTTGAGTATGGTTGGGTTTGTGACAGTAATCATAAGTGAACCCGGTGGCTCGATGAAGGTTTGACGAGTGTTGAATAATATTAGTGACAACGCAGATGATTCGACTGAAGTGGAAGTGCCGAGAATGACAATTCTTTGGCTCTCTTCGCGTCGAATTTTTATGAAAGCAGCATGAGAGAATGAAGGGGATTCCGACCAAGGACACAACCCCAGACTTTATCAAGATCTTTGTTAAGGCCCGTCAAAAATTGGAACATGCGATCTTTTTTTATGATTGTTTGAAAAAGGAAAAAATTTGATAGTGATTCTCACGTGTAGTCATAATAGAGATCGCACCCATCCTATAAGGCCGCTAAATCATTGTAGTACTGAGTCACTGTCCTTGATTCCTATTTTGCCTCACAGATCTTCTTGGAAACCTCATAAAGTTGGCTGGAGTTCCCTACTTTTGAGTAGGTGTCTCGAACTACAGTCCATAGGGCATTGGCGGAAGGGAAAAAAAGAGGTACGAACAGCCAATCGAAGTCTCCATGGAATTAATCAATCACGACATGACCATGAAATTCTCTACTCTGCATGTTTCATACGTTGGGTCAGTTTTCGAAGGTTCATGAATTATTCCCGTGAGATAGCTGAATTTTCTGCGTCACTCTAGAAATAAAGACACGGCTTAGGACCATTGGAGAAAATTAGATCCGCTTGGTTTATGGGTGGTGATTGGGAAGTTCATGTGCTTTTCTGGTCCTCCGATCTAGGAAGAATTGAGATCGTTGTCGATCCTTCGATGGACTCAAGTACAACATCGGGAGAAGGCTCGATGGTGGTGAAGTCCGCCATGATCTTGACTGAGCCAAATGTGAAATTGGGTTAATGAGACATAGGGCAATCCTGGAGGGAATAGAAATGGTCTCAGGGAGGAGCTCCAGCGATCCAAGAGGAAGATCCATCCGACAGACAAGAAACCCGGCAACTGAAAATGACAGTCGACAAGCTGAGCGACAGTCACCCTTCAAGAATCGGTGGTTGGAAGGCCTTCAGAAACCGACTGAACAAGAAAGCCTGCAGTGATGCCAATGGATGAATAGAGGAACCAAAACAGGGAACCGGAGGGAGTGCAGCCCTGGCTTGGAGATGCGTTCAACATATCCAGTGAGGAGATGTATGATGTCTTTGAAAAAAAATGGTGTGTTTCTTCGGATTCCAAACAGGACGAGCCAGGAGACCCACAACACCACCTTTGTTGTCTACGAAGACATATACAATGCCAAGGCTGTTGTCGATCACTTCTGTAGGTTCAATGTTGCGAACCGATTTCTTATCGTGTTGTATTACCTGCAATTCGCTAGTCTATAACATCCCTGACTGCAGGGAAAAAAACTGCAGGGAAGATGACGACAGCTAAGTAGATGCCCAACAGCAGTTAGGCTTCAATCCTAGGCTCTGATAACACATAAACTTTTGAAATTGAGCAGGATAATTTTATAGATAGAAAGAGAGGTATAAATATATATTACAAGTTTCAAACAAAAAGGAAAGACAGAAATACAAAAATAAGTCAACGAGAAAATACATAAATAAGGAAACGGAAAATAAAGAAGCTAATAAAAGCTAATAATAGTTGTAACAGTAATTAGCCTAATAATTAGGCTAATAATCCTAATAGGAAATAATAAAACAAAGTATGTAAATATAATTTCAAAAAAAATTTGAGCTTAGATATCTTGAATGAATTTTAATCAAGATGAATTTCAAAGCAGTTAAATTTACTTTAAGATATGCTTAATACAAATCATCATCTATTGCACTCATCTCAAAGTAAACCAATGGATTTTAAACCAATGACCAAAATTTCCTCAATACATGTTCGGCTAATTTCTTTCCTGAAACTTTTAATACAATTCCTTTTCAATGTTGGAGTCTTATCTAAATATTACTTAAAAATTTAAAACTCCACCATCAAAAGCTTGCGCATACAAATATATGAGCTCCTAAACAAAAAAGAGGTGTTCCAATTCTTTTTTTTAAGATAACAGCCAATTATTTTGAACTAGAGATATGAAAGTAACAACTTTCCTGGAAAGTAAAATAATTTGTGTGATATTAAGCTCCTTTGTGAGTTTAGTTCGCTCATAAAAAGTAGAATTATTGACAATGTAAATGGTGGCAAGATTGTTGGAATATAGATGCACGGGTTGAGTACCAGGAAAACCAAACTATACTAAAAATATTAAACCATGTCACTTCACATGAATAATGAATCATAGCTCTATATTTAGCTTCAACATTTGATCTAATAATCACAACATATTTCTTGATTCTTCATATAACTAGATTCCCTCTAGTAAGGATGCAATATCTTAATACTGACTTATTATCTTCAAAGAGCTGAAATAATTAATAGAAGACCATGTTCCATAATTCAGATGCTTAGATTTAGTATACAGTAGTATTTTACTAGTAGTCCAGTTTATGTATCTAAAGATTCATAAGATAACTTGCCACTCTGGCAGTAAATGAAATGTTAGGTCAGGTAATAATAACATAAATAAGTTTACCTACCAACCTTATATATTGGGATGAATCACGAAAAGATTCATCATCATCATTAAATATGGTAAGAATCTCCATGGATATATCAGAAAACTTGCAATCAAAGTGACTTGTTTCTTCAAAAAGATCAATAGCATATTTCCTTTGATAAAGAAATACTCCTTTATAACTATATGCAAATTTAATTTTAAGTGCTTCAAGTTTCCCAAATATGTTTGTAATAAACCATCTCTGTATAGTATTTTACCGCAAAAATGACATAATGGCTACCAAAATAAACTGCTAATTTGATTAATCCTGCAAGAGCATGCTTTATGATGATAGAATGGCTTGTAGCTCCACTTTGAAGACCAATCTAAGTTAAGACTATGCATGACAAGGGGGTTATTCCACTCCCACCTCTACTGAACCGGGCAACCGGAACTAGTTCAATTGAAACTGGAGGGGTGGCCGGCCCCAAGTGTTTTGGGGTTGCCGCCCGATTAGGAAAGGACACCACCTCTCCTCCTTATCAAAATAGTATTTATATGTGTTTGTGTGTCTTAGGGTTAGCTTATATTATTTTCTGATTTCAATTTGTGAGGACAGTTGTCGGCATCCTATTTTTCCCTTTGAGGGTTGTATCTGACGGTTAGGG
>NW_018164565.1:2765405-2770569 GCF_001263595.1 Phalaenopsis equestris
CTATTTTGACAAGTCTTGTGTAAACCTTTTGAATTTTAACAATAATATTTGTATTTTTATGGTGATTTGGGTTAACTCTAGTACAATGCATAGTTTGTCAAACCTACTAATGGTCTCTATTTAAAATTGCTCAAAATAGCTTTATGTAGGTCACCATAAAAGAAGGCATAAGGGCCATTCATTTGTAACATAGTCCAGCCTTGATGAGTGACCACATATAAAAGGATTCCAATGAATTTCAGACTATGCAATTGGGGGAGAATGTGTCAAAATAATTGACCCCGTGGATGTGGGTGAAACATTTTTAAATCAAACAAACTATTGAGGAATCAATCAATTCTTGAGAATGAATTTTTGTAGTGAGCACTCGCTGCCAATAAATTGGTTTGACCTGTGAGAGGGTACAATTAGATCCTAGGTATGATGATTAAAAAGAGTATTCATTTTAACATCCATAATATATTTCAATAAAGAACATTGAAACACACCTTAATATGTCTAAGGAATGGATGTAGACGATAAAGGTAATGCAATAATGTGAAATGAAGTGGATAAATAACTAAGTGAGATAATAATATGATGGTCACTATGTGGGCCTTTATCTCTCAAAAGGGCAATAGAAATATGCAAGTCAAATGGTTCATCGAGTTGAATCAAATAATGTGCTGGGAATTGTTATCACGAATGGAGGTCTAGGAAAATGAGAGTATACTTATAAAGATGTGACAATAGTAAGAGGAGATTAAGGAGAAGGAATGGGAAGCAAGTAGGCTCAAAAACAATATAAGAAAGAAGAAGGTGATAGGCTCATGAAAGATTACACCAACAAAAATACATAATTGTTATGTAAATGGATCATAACATCAATATCCTTCATGAGTACGATAATATCCAAGGAATATGCACCGAATAACAAGTAGAGAAAAATTGAAACATGCAAACAAATCAGGTTGATCCAAAGACCCATAAATTAAAGAGAAGAAAGCTTGACCAAGATAAAGCATGGAAATGAATTAGGAGTGATCTAGAAGTTGATGAAGGATTTGATTGATTAAACACAATTCACTATGCTGATAGAAATAATAACTCTCGTCTTTACTGTAAATCTTTGGGAATATTGAAGATTACGCATGATTTACAGTTCATTATTTTATAGCTCAAGTGTGATAATCACTAGTGAGGAATCACAAAATCGCAGATGAAACATAGCCAGTCTTTACTGTAAATCTTTGGGAATATTGAAGATTATGCATGATTTACAGTTCATTATTTTATAGCTCAAGTATGATAATCACTCGTGAGGAATCACAAAATCGCAGATGAAACATAGCCAAGAAAGCACTATAGTAAAAAATAATAATAATGGTTCTACCTGTTCAATCAATTCTTTAATATCTTTTCCCTCTTTATTGCTTTTTGCAGCACCCAACTCCACCCCAGATACTCTTTCAGCAAACATTAAGGTACTTAGTGTCTCCGAGAATGATTCTAGATCCGGATTAACCTGTACAAACATAAGGGTCTTTGCTTGCCCACCTGCATATGAAGTACAAATTTACTAAGGAAATATGATTGAGTAAAGCAAGCATGGAGCTTGGAGAAAAGAAATGACCACTTTTTTTTTTAATTCTCATCATAATAAGAAGAAAAATGACAATAAGGAATTCCATTTAATAGCAATCCATTAAGAGTTTCCTTTTAGCAACTAAAAATACTGGGAGAATCAACAAGCCCCAATAGTAAGAACAAATATAGCAGAAGTACCTAATGAACTCTGAAGGACTTGGGTAAGTTTGCTGTTTCTATATGGTACATGAGCGCTTTTCTGAGACAGTGCAAATATGACATCACCGAGGGCAGAAAGAGACTTGTTGATGTGTTGTGCTTCTTTGAGTCTATCCCCTGTTGCTTTAGAGCGCTCAACTCTCTCACTTCCAGCCAGATCTATTAAATGTAGACAACCCCTTGAAGTGGAGCCAGTCTTCAAATCTACACCTCGTACATGAACGGTTAGAATGCTGCAAAATGTAAAAATCAGTACAAGTCATAAGTTCAAATGAATTTATCAGCCCAAGGAAGAAGAAGTAACCTGTGGGATCGACTACTTCTTTCATTTAAAGCAGTTGAACCAACAGCCCTGTTTGTTTGCCCAAATTGCATCAGCTCCAAGACATCTGAGGTTGATTTGACTGCAAACATGCTTGCATCAGGAACAACTAGACCCTGTGGTTGTGAAATACTCCAGATCCCAAGTGTGCGCAAGCTAAGGAAGCAATTGACCTTAATATGATAAATTAGTAGCTCAAAATATCAAAATTCCAAAAATCACAAGGATGCCACGCTCAATATCTCCATAAAAATAACATGAATTTCATAGTGTAAAATATGAAAGAAACATACAAAACCCCAATTTGTGATTTTCCAACATTAATTTAAACAAAGATTAGACAATTTTGATTTAAAAATGACACAGGATTTTGAAAATAGCGATCTTCACATGAATGCACTTTTAAGTGAAGCAAAATAGGCAAATGACATATTTGATCAACCTAAAGTGCATCTATGTTGTCAAAAATTCCATTATCATAGGTATAGCATTAAGCACCTCCACATTAAACCCTAAAAAAAGTACCAAAATGATATTAGCTTGACAATTTTTTAGCTGCTTTATGATAATAATGCCAAGGATATCGTTTCTGTGAGCCACTATTGGAAAGCAGATCACGAACTTGCTCATTATAGATTTCAACCATCTGAACGCCTACTTCATACGTGAAGGCGTTTCTTCTTACTTGGGACATATGAAATAGATCACTCAAAGCTCGGTAATTGACCCCCCAATCTTCCTTTGAAGACAAGTTTGGTCCGCTCTATCAAAAGATGGTTTGAAGGCAAGAAATATCAGATTTCAAAGGTTATAGACTAGAAAAAAGACAAATTAATAACTATGATCATACCATTGTGAAGGTTTTACCAGAACCAGTTTGACCATATGCAAAGATGCACACATTGAATCCATCAAGAACCGATCGAATCAATGGTTGAATATCCAAGAAAACTTGCGCTGTCAATGCATAGTGTACAGGTAGAAGTAAGTGTCGTCAGCTTTTTTTAAGAAACATATAATCCAATAATCATTAAAAGAAAGATTTACATATATACCTGTCCATTCTTATGTAGTTACATATTTAATACCCAAACTATAATTTTTACATACATGCCAAAATTCCCTATGCATGAAAAGGTACATTTCACTTTTTAAAAGTTAAAATAGTGGTATTTTTTATGTGATACGAAATATTTGAGTGGTAGAATGTAAAAAATTAAAGTCTTAAGTGTTAAATATGCAAATACATGAGAATTGGGTGGTATGTATATAAATGCACCTAACTCGAAACACAAGAATGTTCAAAGAAAATTAAAAACCTTGAGTAGCAGTTGGGCCAAAGATCTTGTTGAACTTGAACAACCGATGGCCATCTTTTCCTTGCCTGGAAGGGTTCAAGAGAGCAAGTTCACCATTCTCACCAATGTAATCAATCGTTGTTAGCCTTGAATTTTGCCCACGTAAGAATGGTCTTATCCGACAATATACTCTAATATTTCCTGATAAAAATGTTCAATGCAGATTTTAGTTATTTTATTTCCTTGAGTTACACTATGTTTACCAAACAAAGATTTAATATTCTAACATTTTAGTAGATACCTTTTAGTTCTTGAACTTCATTGTATAACTTTCTATTTTCTGCAAGAACTGTATGATAATTTTCAGCAGCATCGGCTAAAACTTTAAGTCTAGCCCCTGCATAAAACATGGAAAAGGATGGCATATCGAAGCAGAATAACAACAATAAAGATCTGCTTCAAGTTGCATATTTTTTACCTATGTTACTTATTTCTTCCCTCCATTGACTTTGAGAGTTTACAACTTCCACCTTGATGAATTCTGAGGACATTCTCAAGCTCTGAAATAAACAAAATAACCACTTTTTTTCAAATCAAAACCAAACTAGAAAATTTAATAAAGATAAACAAGCAAAAATCAAATGTATAAGTTAACACCTTTACTGACTGTATTTGAGAAGAAAGAAAATTGTGTAACGCATTCTCCTTATGATTCCAACTCTGGAACTTTGATTCAGAGAATGCCTCGAGTTCATTTATCCTCTTAGTTGATGCGGATAGCAAGAGTTCAACCTCCCTTATTCTTTCTTGCAATCTTGCTTCATTTTGCTTTGCTTCAATTTCTAGTCGTTGGCAACGTTGTTCATACTGTTTTTTTTCTCTTTCCAAATCTTGCTTAAGCTCCATAATCACTTTATAATTATCTTCCTTCTCTTTCATCAACTTCAATGCATACTGCTCCTCGTGCTTCTTACTCGCCTCCATTTTGGTCTTCTCTCCCTGAAGCATGATATTTTCCTAATTATGCATGGCAAGTCTGTTTTTAACCAAAAAATTACAAAGAAACATCCAATACATGAACTGACAAGGTGGTGGATAGCATTGGAGAGGCCTTTGAAACATCAATAGCTTCCAGCTCAATTGTAATTATTGAAGCAGGTGACTAACAATGTGAGGGTGCTGCTTTTGGCATTTGGTAATTGTGGCAAACATTCTTTCCCAGTTTTATTTATTTAGTTTTTGTAACTAAGGACAATGATTAATTTGCCGTCAAAACTAGATATGCCAGAGTATAAAATTAGCCATATAGTTATCAATTTTATTTATTAATTGTCAAATTTTAAAATAAAAATAAGCCTTTTGTCCATTGTACTACTTGTTGACCTCATTTTTTATGAGGTCTATTTTTTCTCCTAAGGCTTACGACCTAGTCTTAGGACTTTCCTAATGACTATCCTAGATGGCTGGTGATGGGACCCGCCCTTTTAGAAATTCAAACCACCTCCTAGCTCTTTGTGTGAGGCCTCATATGAGTGGTCTCAAGCACTCAATTCTTAGTTGCAAGGAATAAGGACCAACATGCGGAGGCCCAAAGAGAGTTCCCATAGGATTTAAAAGACTGAAGAAACCCAATGTGACTTTCGTGCGTATTCACAATACACGAACACCATAATTTGTACGTTCAAGCACATAAACACCAAAATTTACATCTTCTACACCCGTAAATAATTTATCATTAATCAAAACTAAAAAAAAATTC
>NW_018164565.1:2770878-2775045 GCF_001263595.1 Phalaenopsis equestris
TCACCACGCCCACGCACCCCGCGCAGCCCCCTCTTCTTCCCAGTCGCGACTCCTCCCGAGCCCGGTCCTCCTTCTCCCGCGATCGGCTACGATCGAGCCATCTTCATGAGAGTTCGGCCCGAGGTGCCCCCACGAAAAGCCTTCTATATCCACGTCCCCTGCTCTGCTCGCCACCCTCCCTGTCGCCAACTGCCCTTTGCGTCGTCGTTGCCACTTTCTTGTCCCCTTTGGCCCAATTCACCCCCCAGTAAATGAAGTTAAAGCTTCTTCTCCCCTTTTGGCTATAAATGACCACACTTGGGGGAGGTTTTCTGTTGTTGAAATTTTGGTGCAAAGGGAAGGTGCTGCCAAAATTCCTGATGGTTTTATTCTTGGTTGGTTCTGCCATGGTGTGTTTGGTGTTTGGTTTTCTTGGTTTCTCTTGAACAAAAAAAGCAAGACAAGGGTATGTGCCGTTTCGTAGAACTTCCTAGCTGTATTAAACTGGTTTCAAGTGATGATGGAGTTGAAGTGAATAATGATGCCTTATGACTGCACCTACATTTGATCTGTGCTCTATTTTTTCTTTTCTTTACATTTGGAGAAACACCTAAATTTTGCTTATTGATGCAGTTTGAAGTTGAAATTCCTGCTTGCCTGTTAGTTTCATGACAGAATAAAGCCTCTTGGCATTTATAAGATCTATGCTTAGTTTATTTGATACCATTCTCATTTGATCTACCATAGTGAGCAAGTTTTGGTCGCCATCTTAAAATAATTCGGATACCTGTTAACTGCTCATTATTTCACTGTTTCGCTAAAGCATATATATAGGTATACATGTTCTCACTTTGGCATGATTGGAAAGAGATTTGGAATTTAGAGTAGTTTTTTGGAATTTTTCTTTGCTCCCCATTTGGCTGATTAAAAGAATAATGCTTAAAATATTCATTTAAGCTCTCATTTTGGTGGTATGAAGAAGGGTTTTGAAGCTCTCCTTTGCTCTTTATGTAGCTGATTTTGACAGGAGGTTTAAATGCTTATTCATGCTTTCGTTTTGGATGTTTGGAGAAGATTGTGGAACTCGCCTCTACTCCTTACTTTGTCGGTTTCCAGAATAACTGTTTAAATGCTCATGTGGGTTTTCATTTTGATAGTTTTTGAGAAGGATTTGGAGCTTTGCCTGTTCCTTATTTTGCCGATTTTTGAGGAAGCATTTAAGTCTTTATTTCAACTCTATTTTGGAATGTTTTGAAGGATAAGTCCGGAACTTTTCCCATACTCTTTTTGCTGCCCTTTTGTTGTTGGCTGCGGCTGTGGCTTCTTTATTTGTTAGTTGCGGCTGTGCTGTCTCTACCTATGAGCTATGTTGGTATTTTCCTTTCTTTTCTTCTGGTCGGTTGGGTTTGTTTCCTGCTGCACTTAAAAATTTTTTGGGGTCTTATTTTGAGAACTTGGAAGGGCTTCAACATGTTTAGGTGTAAAGATTTGGAAGCTTTGGGTGTTCCTTTTAAAAAATAATTCATAAGGCTTTGGTATTCCTTTTTAAAAAAAAAGAAGAAGAAAGAAATGGGAGATTTGAGGTTGTGACATCTTTGTTTGTAAAAGAGCCGAGATTTTGATAGCCTCGTTTATATAATTTTGAAACTTCAATGCATTCGAATGTGGGGGATCCTAAGTTTTAAATGCTTCACTTGCGACAACCTCGCAACTTTGTCGGTTTCATATGAGTTGGAATTCTTGGTAAGTTCGGCTGAGTTATTGAATTGCTAGCTGGCCTGTATGCATGCGTTTTTGGGTAAGATTGCTGGCTGGCCTGTATGCATGTGTTTTTGGGATGGTTGGAAGGCCTGCTTGACTGCGGTTTGATGATTGCTGGATGGCCCGTTTGCATGCGGTTTTTTGGAGTTTTTCCTGGATTGATTTGGTGGTGCATATGGCTGCAGTCTTGGGCCTTATGTGAATGTTGTTTGGAAAGGTTTTGAGCATTATTTTGGGCTGCATTTGAGACCTTTTTGGTAGCTTGGTTTACTGCAGTTTTGCGTGGTTTAGGAGGCCTGCCTTGCTGCGGTTTAAAGCTGATTTGCCCAATGTTTGGTTGCAATTTTGAGCTGCAGTGGAGGCTTTATGTGGTGATGTTTGGCTGTTGTTTTGGAGGGGCTCTTGCCTGTGGTTGGAGCTACGGTTTTGGGGAATATGGGGGCTGTTTTGCGACCTGTCAGGCCACAGTTTTTAGAGTTGTCTTGCTGCTTAAAAAATGATGTTTCGGGCTTCCTTGAACATTGTTTTAGTGAAGCTTTTGGTTGTTATTGAGATGTTCCCACTGCGGTCCTTACTCCCTGGTTTTAGAGGTGCTTCCTATGAGGATTTTGTGATTTTTTTCCATTGAGATGTTGCTCCTTGCTATTGTCCCTGGCCGTGGGCTTTTGGGATCCGTTTTCCGTGAATACTTTTGTGATGTTCTTGTTCCCCTGCTGCCCTAGTCGTGGCTTTAGAGGTGTTTTCTGCAGAGATCTTTGTGATATTCTTGTTCCCTTTGCAGACCCGACCGTGAACCCATAATTTTCCTTTGTTGTACTAAGTTTGCCCCCTCTCATTCCTCACTTTCTCTACAGCCTTTACATGAGAATTATTGGTGTCTTATATTGATTTCGGGAGGGACTTAAGTTGTGTACTTTGTAATATTGGTATATTGAAAGTTTTAAATGAGCTCTTCAAATTCATATCACTGGATGTTAGGAAACAAGGAATTGTTTTAGATGTGGTTTTGAGAGCTGACCTACCCTTCACTTTCTTCTCTTTCAGGTGGATTAGTCCCTCTCCTTTCTCACCCTATTTTTCTTCTTCTCTTTCATTTCTTCTTAGTTTGATTTAAGTGCTTATGTTTGAAATATAAGTGCGCATATATAGACGTGACTATATATGAACCATCAAGCAAGACTATAAGTTTGATGATTTTTTTTGGGATTTAAGAGCCGCGATGACAAAGACATCCGGTGATAAAGCATAATAATGTTGCATCATACGGTATCGGGACTTAACCTAAAGATCCAATGAAATGTAGGATGACAATATTATTTACCGACACTAGACTAGCGAGGATTCTTATCTTCTTAGGTTGTTGGCGGTCCTAACCTGACAGTATAATCGACTCGTGGAAGATTTATTTTACAAAATATACAAATATGACGATATATAATATGACGATATGACATATATTTTCTTTATAACGTAAATACTTTCCATTGTTAAGTAAAAGATAAATATTTTTGTCTATATGCATGACAAACCACAAGCTTTAAATGATATAATCTAATCGTCCACTTGTCAATTACCTATATTGGGCTAAGAATTGCCCTCCTAAGATTGTCTTGAAAATTTCTAGTTGAATGTCGGGCTTTATATATGGACTTTATACAGATGGATGACCGATAGTTGCATTTGGATTCCTTCGAGAATGTTAAAATCTGAGCCCCATGAACTTGAATTCTTATATAGTTCACTTCGATTTTTTTTTATGGTTTACTTGTTCTTTTACCCATTACTTGTTCTTTCACGTACCACTTGATTCTTGTTCTTACATATACATGCATGTTTGTCCCACCTACTAAATTATTCAATATACCCGTTTACATTTAACTGCAGCACTAACCGCATTTGCAGGAGCAGCAAACCCAATAAGTACATAGGTTTATTTTATATTTACAGCATTTTATCGTCTCTACTGCAAATTTCATTGTTCTTCTTTACTGTACATTTTACAATCTTTTCTTTACTGTTGCTTTTCCTTTACTGCACTTCATTTTTTTATTACACTCTATATGTTTTACTTGTGCATACTTTAATATACATGCAAGAGCCCTTAGGATAGAGATCAGTAGGACATATGCTAGGAGATACACCGCGGCAGACCACTGACCCAACAATTTCATGTACACTTTAAACCTTATACACGAAACTGCTACGACATGAAGCATGGAGCAAGTCTTTATGGGCAGCACGATGAAATCGTATAAAATAGAGGATGACGATTTACAACAGTAAAACAAGTCTACAGTAGTTAACCATTTCTTTAGTTTAAATAACAAGTCATAGGACTTCGAGGTGGTCTGCATAGCGCGACATAAATCTCTATCCTATCTTTTAAGCTTTTACATATTGTACAATATAAGCCCTAACTCACCTTAG
>NW_018164565.1:2775145-2776301 GCF_001263595.1 Phalaenopsis equestris
AGTCACCTTGGACCATTTCTTCGCTGCAGGTTGGCTAGGGCAGAAGCAAGTGTAGGCGTATCAGTTTCTTCCTAGCATTCTTAGATTAGCATTGATAAACTAAAACTTGTGCATAATCACAATGACTACATAAACTACTATAGAGAACTGTACCAATATACTTCATTAACATAGGTTCAGATCATACCAGCAAGCTTGATCAAATAAGTTTGGAGACCATATCTAACCACTTAATCTAATTTAAAAATATTTGTAATACGTCATTCTATCTCTCACCATTGCCTGTCAAAATCCAAAAGATTTTAATTTTAGTTTCGCCAGCTTGCAGATAATAAATACTCTATCAAAATTAGAGCATGACCAAGACGGGGTTCCTATTTAATCCACTTCATGGGTCAATCATGCTCTGCAATTGCTGTCTAGTGGAGATTGGGTTCCTATTTAATCCATCCCTTTCCAAGCAGTGAATTTCTCCCTCTTATACAGTGACCATAACCTATAGCATCGGACCACTCAAAATACCGTGAATTGTCTCCACATTCTGCATGGTTTCTTTTACTTGTTCTCTTGATGATAAATTTTTCTTGTCATCTAGAAGAAAAACAACTCAGACGCTCGGCACATTTTGTGTTGAACTGACTTCTTCTGCTTTTTCTTAGTGAACCAGCCAAAAACATAGCTACATCGCATCCATCAATCACTCCAATAGCTTTCCACCATTAGAATATGCACCATGTTAAAACACAAATAAACTTAGTTAAAGTATCCAAATTTCCATATAAACGAAAGCCATTGAAAAAAAAGGATAAAAAGGAGAGCAATTGTGTTTATCTACACTGTTAGGACGTGAGTTGACAAAATTGATTGTTAGTAGCTCGATAACTATGGGATTGTTTGGCCGGCAGTAAAAGGACTATCTTGCATTCCTTTTGTAGGGGTTTTAGAATTCAGGTGTTTGATCAAAAGAAAAAAAATAAAACATAAAATTCCAATGTGTTTGAAATTCGCTAGTCAATCTTCAATTTATTTAGAATTCGTTGGAATTTGGTGAATTCCAAAAACACTGCTTTGTGTAAAGTGACGTCGTCGCCTGTTGCTGTCATTCACGGTCGTTGCCATTCGCTAGCGTCCGCTTGCCATTCGCCATCGGCCGCCT
>NW_018164565.1:2776401-2778698 GCF_001263595.1 Phalaenopsis equestris
CCATCGGCCGCCTGCCTGTTGTTGCTGTCCCAGCTGCCAATAGCTTCCCACCGAATGTCATCACCGCCCACAGCCCACCGCCGTCAACCTTAACGAGTTTTTTTTACATTGAATTTACTTTTCTTCAAACCATATAGATAGTCAAAGTTTTGCATTTATTTGAGAACGAACAAACAACTCTAAAATATTTCAAATACAATATATTACTTTAGCAATGCGTTCATTTTACACTGCATCCATTTTTCCAGGAAACCAAACAGCCCATATACACAACATAAATAAAAATGAAAGATCAGTTCACGTGGTTACAGCTACATCTAATACTTCCCACACAAGGGACTAACACGCTAAATTCATCAGCTGAGTCCAAGAGAAGCAGTTTATCACAAATATAATAGAATCAAGCAAGAATGTATCAAAATTCAGTTTTGAATAACTAACTAAAAAACATATTAGAAAATAACAGCCGTTTAACATTGAGAATTTTTTAGAAAAATTGTGAGCACTTAAATTGATTATCAATTTCTAGTGATAACAACTAAGCAAAAACCTAGAAACAATCAACCAGTTAGACAAACAACATGTATTTTGGAAAGAACAAAGAAACGAATTTGTGGATGCAATCATACATAGCAACAATGAATCACTTTCAATATTTAGTGTAAGGAGTTAAGGTGTTATTTAATCACCTTAGAAAAACTGTCTAAACTCTACATCGTAATGGTCAATTAGTTGCTGCATGAAATTCTCTAAGACAATAACTTATAATTTATAAAAGAAGGATGACGTATTGTGAATAGAAATTTACAAAACTGATGAGAGGCATTTTTCAAAGTGAAATTAAGTTCAAGCATGTCATGGATGTAAATAAAATCAAAGATATTATGTTAAATTCTAATCCAATGATGGTAGAGAAAGCACAAACCTTTATCATTTGGAGTTGATTTGACACAATCTACAATGTAAGGCACAAATTAAAAAAAAAAAATTAATTCCAATAACTTAGCTCAATAAAATAATGTCACAATATACAAAAGGCATAAACTAGTACTTGTATTTCTTCAGTTGTGCCAGTTGCCAGTGTCTCAAACAACCTAATTCTTGATTTATACTTCTCTTCACGTGCTTTGATATTATTATTTTGCTGAGAATAAAATAAAATATTAAATTGCCTATAAGCAGGTTTGATATGGGGACTTAATCATAAATATGATCTTACCTTTCTAATGTGTTCTGCCTGCATAGAAATTCGACGCTCAATCTCTTGCATAACTTTTCTCAGTAAACTTGCTACACGCTGAAATTTTAAAATGTAATATTCTTATCAGAATGCTCAACTAATAAAATATCAGGATATATATGTAGTTTTCAACATCTAGATTTTTTAATAATCTAGAAAATTGGAAAAAGATAAAAAAAGAAAAACAAAATGCTTAAATGTGTCAATTAAATAATCCTTGGGCACAAAATTTTAGTCAGAAATATACATGAGGAATATCTTCATTCCTTTTCTCAATGCTTTCATCAAGAATTCGGTTGATGGTGCTTAGAAGTGACTGGGTTGGAACATTCTGTATGCAAAAAGAAAAAGCCATCAAGGTTCATAAAGAGTTTAAGAAGTTTCCTAACAATTCAGACGAAGTACATAGCATATAACATAACAGATAAAATTTAGAAATTACGTCTAAACCATTTGATCTCATTATTTCTGAAAACTTGGTTGCAGGAATAACTGAACAATGCTCTTGCTTTAGTTGGAACACTTCAGCAAACTTATTTCCCGCAACATTCAATGAAAAGGTTGATTGCTCTACAAAACAAAAAATGGATAGTTAACAATGAAAACCTAAATTTTCAGCGTAATCATTACCAGAAAGCAATATTTACTATTTTACAACTAAAAATCCCACACCATAACTACAAGCAGTTTAATTAATATACTTAAACTAAAAACTCCACATCATAAGGCCAAATAGTCAAACAAGCAAGTAAGATAAATAGTTCACTAGCATGGCCGTTAGCTCTAACTTGCCATCTTTTGATATTAAGAATCTAATTGCTTATTTGTGATACAATTCACAAACATCTCCAAAATAGCTTCAAAAAAATCGATATTATACTTGCGCTACATCTTGCTCAATTTTGCCCGGTCACTTTATTTCCTAACACAGCAGTACCTAACAAAGATTTCCCCTAAACACCAAAGCAATCTAAAGTTATGAACTTGTAGAGGTAGTGAACCCCCAGATTTGCTCACCAGAAATTCTCCTTGCAAATTTGGGTCAAGTTTAGAGTCT
>NW_018164565.1:2779089-2781744 GCF_001263595.1 Phalaenopsis equestris
AACAAAGGGTGATCAAGTCATTAAAAGGAGTGAACCTTTTGAATATCTAGAGCCTATTATTTAAAGTGATGGTGATATAGATGGGGATGGTATTAGTAGAATTTAAGTTGGACGGTTGAAGTGGAGGAATGCAATGGGCCTCTTGTGTGATAGAAAAGTACCGCTTAAATTTAAAGAAAAATTTTATAAGATGGTTGTGAAACCTGCAACGTTTTATGGAGCAGAATATTGGCCTGTGAAAGAGAAGCAAAATTAGGTGTTGTTGAGGAAAGAACGCGTAGGTGGATGAGTGGTTTTACACTTAAGAGACAAAATGTGAAACGAATATATCCGTGAAAATGTTGGATTAGCTCTAGTGGTAGACAAGATTAGAGAGAGCCACCTTAGAAAGTTTGTTCATATTAAACGTCGATCATCTGATGACCCAATTAAGAGAGTAGGATTTTTAGATTTGACTTATGTTAAGAAAGGTAGAGGTAGATCTAAAAATATTGGTCATGTTGTATAAAAATGATCTTAATTTATTAGAACTAAATGAAAATATGACAATCAATAGGACATAATGGAGAAAAAGGATGCATGTAGCCGGCCCCAGTTAATGAAATAAAGTTGTTGTTGTTGTTGTATTTGGGTCAAGTAGTGTATAAACTCTTGATTAAGTCTCATTGGACTGCCACATATTAGTAGAAGAGTGGAGTGTGGAGGAAAGAAATTTCGCAATACTTCTATTGAAACTTTGTGTGCACGAGCCCCCATATACAAATAATGTTTTAAAAACGCAGGCATAAAGCAAAGCATTTGACCCCAATGTAGAATGAAGAGTAGATTCAGAGTGTAAAGTGTAAGCTTCATCATTTTAATTTTATAAATTTAAAAAATATTCAAATATACTATGATAATATAAATATAAGAAATATGAAAAATAAGATTTTTTTTTCTTACTTAAAAAAGTAAATTTTTATCAATTTCAATTAGTATCTTTAATTTAACACATTGAAACATGATCAGAATAACAAGAAGTTAATTATCAAATAAATATTAATTTAGAGATATAATTTAGAGATAATATAAGTATAGTAAATAAATATTATGGAAAATGCTTGAAATGAACTTAGATTGCAAATAAGAATGCATGATGAAAAGATAAAATTAAAATCATCAAATTATAGATGTGGTTCATTATTCAATTGAAAGAAACTAACTAAAAAAAGCAGTTGCATTTGGAATCAATGGGGAATAGAATACGGTAAATAATCCACAAAAAAAGCAACAAATGGGGGTTAATGCATAAGATTGATGGGAAAAGAGGGTGTAGATAAGAGGAGATGAAAGACAATATATTACAAAAGAAATGATAATGTTGAAATGGAATGAAGTTTTTTTTGTCTAGGAGATAGATAAGAAGTTTTCTGATAGTTTTATTTCCCTTCCCTTCTTCTTGAGTAGAATAAAATATCAAATTAGGTCGTCAAAATTCAAATAAAAATAATAATAATAATAATAATAATAATAGAATTAGGTCGTCAAAATTCAAATAATAATAATAATAATAATAATAAAGCTTAACTTTCCATGTTATAGAGGCATCATGAAGTGTACACTTCACAATAGAAAGCGTAAGTTTCATACCACGAACGCTTTGTGCCCAAACTGCATAGCATTTTTTGACCACTTTGCTTATAAATGTGCTTTTTGCACTTCAAAATTTTCCTTTTTTAAACACTATACATGAGCACCAAGAACTAAATTATCACTTGAAATCCCTCTAAAAATCGTATAACATTATGCATGCTATAAATAGTGATATCAAAAAAAGTTAACATTTATGAAAAAGCCCAAGAAAATAAAAAAAATAGAAGTCAAAATACTAAGTATCCCACTTACCCAAGAACATGCTAAACTGCTAATCCTATCCCTCATATCTCCACCAAATTTAACCCATAGTTTGCACCTAGTGATGGAACTAATGTTTCCTACAACGTTAGTGTTGCATTGGTGCAACCTGCCACATGTAAAAGACAGCAAAAGCCTCATGGATAGTTAAAATTGTATTTCTCAAACAAGAAAGGGTCCTAAGAGACTCATATATTATGCCCCTCCTATTTAAGATCAATCAAGCCCTTGGCAATGCTAGATAATGTTTTAGCAATAGCACCCTTCTTTTTTAAGGTAACCAATGAAAGAAGTGTGACACTAATTAGATAGGAAGATATTTTTCATTATGATAAAATAAATTACATAAGAAAAGCGGAAATTCACTCACCCAAAACTATGAAGACTAGCTCAGCTTAACAATCAGTGAACCACTCAACCATTACATTGGTAAATGACTTCCCCAAATAAAAGGAATCTCTTATTCTCTCGTCCTTAAATCTCTCTCTAAAACTCCTTCATGCCTGATCCGTATATAGAATCAACTATGGACTATTTAGACCAACTCAATGAGCTGCACGGATAATGGATGATTGGAAAGTACAATTAATATGGTAGTTGGTAGATACTAAGCACTTGTTAGGAAACACAATTAATGTCAATGCAACACCCCATGTTTTTGCCCTAACTTTTATCTTATTATTTATGTGAATGTTGGCTTATCAAATGCTTGGCCATGTAGCTTCTAACATATACCAAGTAGCTATGCCTTTGATTTAGTTT
>NW_018164565.1:2781844-2786816 GCF_001263595.1 Phalaenopsis equestris
ACATATACCAAGTAGCTATGCCTTTGATTTAGTTTTTGAATTGATTCCTTGGCAATAGCTCCTCTCAAGCTACTCTGCGAAGTTCATTTCATTGTAATGTAGAAGCTAAGCAAATCATAGAAATTGAGCAGATCAATCATCCAATGATTAGAAGTGTTTGAGCCATCAAAGTCACTCATTACAAAGTTGCTTGGTGGATTATCGCTGCACAAGCCAATATTCCACCCACAAAAATTTTTGAATTTGTTTAACTTTATGAAATAGTTTTATTTGTTTTTGTGTTGGAATTCGGTAGTTTTGATTATATTCTTATTTGTTTCAGCCAATTTTATATTTGTCATTGATTCTACATTTTTTATGTACACATGTCAAAGACTCTGTTATTGAAATTAACTATTATTTGTCTTTAACTGTTTAGTCTTATTATCACCATTTATAATTACTTATATATGAATTTAACATATACCAAGTAGCTATGCCTTTGATTTAGTTTCTGAATTGATTCCTTTGCAGTAGCTCCTCTCAAGCTACTCTGCAAAGTTCATTTCATTGTAATGTAGAAGCTGAGCAAATCATAGAAGTTGAGCAAATCATAGAAGTTGAGCAAATCAATCATCCAATGATTAGAAGCGTTTGAGCCATCAAAGTCACTCATTACAAAGTTGCTTGGTGGATTATCGCTGCACAAGCCAATATTCCACCCACAAAAATTTTTGAATTTGTTTAACTTTATGAAATAGTTTTATTTGTTTTTGTGTTGGAATTCGGTAGTTTTGATTATATTCTTATTTGTTTCAGCCAATTTTATATTTGTCATTGATTCTACATTTTTTATGTACACATGTCAAAGACTCTGTTATTGAAATGAACTATTATTTGCCTTTAATTGTTTAGTCTTATTCTCACCATTTATAATTACTTATATATGAATTTTTTTAATTCAAAGCAGATTCTAATCGAATCTAGCTCATTAAATTTATTTTAATAGTTGAGGTCAATCCCTTCACTTCATACTTTATTGTTGGGGTGTGTTGCCTTTCGGCTAAAGCCTTCATTATAAAAATTTTATTATAATATAAATTTATAAATATATGCTTGCTTGCATAATGTATTTATTATCAATAGAACCCGTTGAGAAAATTGTTTTGAATATTATTATATTTTTATGGTTTGGTGCAACATTTCCCGTTCGAGTATCGCAGTAGATCAATAATGGATAAAAATAAATAAATGTATTTTGTTAATGGAGAATAAAAAAGTTACGAAAATTTAAACAAAAAATGCAAGTGATTGTTTGGCATTCAAATGCATTGATCATTAATTTTAAATATTTTTTTATGAATTTTACTGCATAGTAAACACTATTAACAAATTGACCATATTTAAAAATCTTATCTTTTGTAAATTGTAGATATAATGTATATTGTTGTTTATGCTTATTTAATTGGTCGTACTTGTGTACAGTGGATTGTCATTTATACCTTAGTGGGTTTCACCACCGAGTTTGTTTTTATAAAACTATATCTATTTATTTATGATTTTCAACTTTTGCTACATATCACATGAAGTTATAAACCGATGCACTAATGAGTACAAAGTTATTTAGTTCATGCAATAGTATTTTTATGATTTATTATAATAATTGAATTCCTTTTATTTGGGATAAATTAATTTGATGTTATTGGATTTACATACTCTGATGTCTTATTTGGTGAACAAATATTATTACAACCATGCTTTAATTTTTTTATTTTTTAACTTCCTTCCAAGCCCAGTGTAACACTGTCATTTTTAGAAGTTGCTCATAGGAAACCCCTTGCCTCCCATGCAACATGATACCTTAAAGCCTCCGAACCCATCCACCACCATTCGCAGACAAGCATGAGCCATTTCCATAGTCATTGGTGATTCATCTCATTTGCTTAAAATTATGCCTAGTCAAAGCCCTCACTTTGGAATCCCATCGCTTGACCAATTATCCATCTCTCCCATCTTACCCATTGCCACGTAAAACCACCTAACAAAGATAATACAACTTTCCATTCAACAATGATCCAGCCTCACGGACCCATCATAGCTTACACATGATCTCTCCAACTACCAATGAATAATGGGACATGTAATTAGTTTAAAGTATTATAAATATTTATAACAAAGAAAAATGTCAAAAAGGAGACAACGGGCTTTAGACACAGGCCAAGAGAATATTTTGTGGCTAAAAATGAGAAGTGTGTGGGTGTTAAAGTAAGCGATGGACGTAATAACTAAAAAATTGTTTTTTAAAAGCAAAATTAAAATTTAAAATCGGGAACCAAATGAATATTTAAAACCTGAATATGTATTTAGATAAAAAAGGAAAAAGAAACGCAATCAAAATGATACATTGGCCTGTGAAGATGAGTCAAAGGCTTGGCCCGTCCTTAGCGTATGAAGCAATTACTTAATTGGCTAGCATGTGTCTGTTAGCCGATTGATAACCATATTAATCCTAAAGATCCATTCAATTACGAATTATTGATCTAATTGATTTCCGTTTAAGTATTAAATAACTAAACCTTACCCGACGCAGTTTTATGAGAATTTTGTCCCATTTGGATGTGATTTCCTTGTGAGGCAAACATAGAATCCTCATAAGTTTCTGTTCTGATCCACTTCTCTCTTGCTTGTTTTCCAAAGTTGGCAATCATGTGATCGTCCCCTTCACTACGTTCCAAACTTAATCGATCCCTAAGAGTCAGAAGGCAGTCAACAACGGCAGAAATGGATCCCTGCAACAAAAATGAAGTTAACCCGGCCATTTTCAGTAAGCAAAAAAAAAAAAACAACTTTGAATTGTTATCAAGTTGTAAGCATGATCCATTGTTGGTTAAAAAAATTAGCGTATCAATTTCTTTCACTTAAGGGATAGGCTATTACATGTTCCAAATCACCGGTAGAAAACACGGGCAAACCCATTGCCTCTATAACCGAAAGGAATCTCCTGACTTTCTCCCGACACTGCTCAGATGATATATAAGCACCTTTCTGATTCTGCAGCAATTTCAGGAACCTCTCATAAAGATTTTAACTTTTGGCCTGAAACAAATCTCAGGTTTGAAATAAGTTTGAATGCCAAAGACCATACCACAAGGAAAGTAGGATCTTGTTGGTTCACAATTCCACATAAAACTGTTCCATCAAACAATAGCATCCTTAGTTGTTCTTCTGATGCTTCCAAGGGAATATCGAGGCCAGGAAACAGATTATTTAGCCACTCTAGTAGTGATCGCCTCTTGGCTGAATCCAGAAAGAAAAGGAAAATAAGAAGCAACCCAAATCCAACAGGAGTCCATAAATATAGAAAGCTAAGTTCACCTAAAGTATCGTCTGGACTAATGCTTCCCATGTTGTCTGTTGCTCTATCCTCCCTTGCTGATTCAAACTATCATCTTTAAACCGAGACGTGTCATCCGAGACCCCTTTCTACTGCAAAAATGCCGCCTCGCAGCGATACCCATGGTCTCCAATATGAAATAAACTTCGCAGAGATCCAAAATATCTTATTAAATACGATAGTTTGTCACAATATGACAATATCTCTATCAGTGCAACGCACACAATTTCAGCGTTTCCTTTCAAACTAAATGCATTACCGGGGATCCGTAAAAGCACGTCAGAACTATGCAAATCTAGGGCACAAATCAATCGAAAACTCACAAATAAGACGGCTCCAAATTAAACAAGCCGGCGCGAGCGATCCAACGTGAACTCACTACCACGCCCTCAGACAAAGGGCCATAAATAAGCTATTCCAATCAAAAAAGGAAGCTAAACAAAGAAATCAAAGAAGCCCCCCGGCCGCTGAAACCCTAGTTTATGAAAAGAATGTCAGATCAGCAATGTCGTTCATCGATTCTCCCTTCTCCCAATCGCTATAGCTCTCTTCTTTCCCCTCCTCTCGTCCCCTCGCTTTTCTTTCACTCTTCTTTGTCGCTTTCTTCCTTCTCAACGCATTTATCGGATTTTTAATAAATGGGAGCTTCGTCTTCGCAGCAGATGGCGAGGGAAACAAAGAAGATGGGTTTCGGATTTTGTATTTTTTTTGCCTCCCTTCCAAATTAAACTTTTCATTTTCATTTTCATTTCTCTTTTATTTTATTTTATTTTTATGCGGTTAAAGCTGCTATTTTTATTTTCAGAATTTATATAAATAACGAATGATATTATTATATTATTTATCTAATGTTTACATGCCAGGATACAAACCAATGCTTATAAGTAAATCTAATTTCAATTTTTTTATATTTATACCTCCCAAATCATTCTTATCAACACAAAAAATATTATCATTTAACTTTTAAAAATTAAAATATTTCTTTTTCATAAAAAGCTTAGGTAGAATAATAAAATTTAGGTGTTGGATATATAAATACAGAGAAAATATTAGGTCATGCCTTTGGATCATCTGTAGTTGAATAAGTAGGCTTCATGAGTAAAGTAGACCCATCACAATACATTGTGATGGATCTATTTTACACGTGTCGTTTCTCTATAGTACTCCGGATGCATTCGGAGTTCTGACCTTATATTTTCTTCTAAATACATAGGAATTTAGTGATTTTATGTAAATCTTTATTTTATTTACATATCAGTCCAAAACTTTAATATTACTTCAAAAATATATGTGTTATAATTTTTTTAAAACAAATATATAATTATAATTATATTTTCTTTCAGTGTGGTGAGCATATAAAATCTTGTTATTTTGGATTATTTATTTCATTTTATAAAAAATGCATTTGTGGAATAATAATAATTTATTGATTCATTTTCATATAATTATAATTATATTTTCTTTCAGTGTGGTGAGCATATAAAATCTTGTTATTTTTGATTATTTATTTCATTTTATAAAAAATGCAATTGTGGAATAATAATAATTTATTGATTCATTTTCGATTATTTCTTAGAAAGCAAGTTAGTTAAACATTAA
>NW_018164565.1:2786916-2791567 GCF_001263595.1 Phalaenopsis equestris
AAAAATAGCACGAGAAAATTCACACCAAAAACACATAGATTTACGTGGTTCGGCAAATTGTCTATATCCACGGAGTTGCAGAGGATTTTACTACTTGAGAAATTTACACCACAATGTTTCAATTTACAAGAAACACTTATCTCAACTTCAAGGAATTACAAATTCGATGTATTCCTTCACCGTTGTTTCTTTTCTCGACGCCGCCAGTTTCTTTCGCCTCGGGCTTCTCCTACGTAGTGAAGAAGAAGAATGAAACAAGAATAAAAAACATCTTTTATTCTCTCCGCTTTGTCTTCTTCACCTTCTCACGCAAAGCCAGAAGAAAAAGAATATGGTATTCTCTCAGTTAGCCTTCCTCTCTTTTTCCCGTGAGTAGAACAGCCGAAGAAGTCATCGTTGCCGCCCCCTCCGCTGTAGCGTTTTTTTTTTCTAAGCTTTACACAGGAAACCGAATTGTTGAAGAAGTCTTGAAATTCGGTTTCCAAAAAAGGCAGAAATTCAATAGCAGAAAAAAGGGATAATTAATTCTCCTCTTTTGCTTGCTGGTGGGGCCAACCAAGCAAAAACTCGCGCCTCTTCCAAAGAATGGAGGCGGGAACGGTTAAAGAGGCGGAAAACATTAAGAAAATTTTGATTTTCTTAAACCGGGCTCCACCACAACATTTTTCTTTGCTCCCCATTTGGCTGATTCCAAAAATAATGCTTAAAATATTCATTTAAGCTCTCATGGTATGAAGAAGGGTTTTGAAGCTCTCCTTTGCTCTTTATGTAGCTGATTTTGACAGGAGGTTTAAATGCTTATTCATGCTTTCGTTTTGGATGTTTGGAGAAGATTGTGGAACTCGCCTCTACTCCTTACTTTGTCGGTTTCCAGAATAACTGTTTAAATGCTCATGTGGGTTTTCATTTTGATAGTTTTTGAGAAGGATTTGGAGCTTTGCCTGCTCCTTATTTTGCTGATTTTTGAGAGAAGCATTTAAGTCTTTATTTCAACTCTATTTTGGAATGTTTTGAAGGATAAGTCCGGAACTTTTCCCATACTCTTTTTGCTGCCCTTTTGTTGTTGGTTGCAGCTGTGGCTTCTTTATTTGTTAGTTGCGGCTGTGCTGTCTCTACCTATGAGCTATGTTGGTATTTTCCTTTCTTTTCTTCTGGTCGGTTGGGTTTGTTTCCTGCTGCACTTAAAAATTTTTTGGGGTTTTATTTTGAGAACTTTGAAGGGCTTCAACATGTTTAGGTGTGAGGATTTGGAAGCTTTGGGTGTTCCTTTTAAAAAAAATTCATAAGGTTTTGGTATTCCTTCTTTTTAAAAAAAAAGAAGAAGAAAGAAATGGGAGATTTGAGGTTGTGACATCTTTGTTTGTAAAAGAGCCGAGATTTTGATAGCCTCGTTTATATAATTTTGAAACTTCAATGCATTCGAATGTGGGGGATCCTAAGTTTTAAATGCTTCGCTTGCGACAACCTCGCAACTTTGTCGGTTTCATATGAGTTGGAATTCTTGGTAAGTTCGGCTGAGTTATTGAATTGCTAGCTGACCTGTATGCATGTGTTTTTGGGTAAGATTGCTGGCTGGCCTGTATGCATGTGTTTTTGGGATGGTTGGAAGGCCTGCTTGACTGCGGTTTGATGATTGCTGGATGGCCCGTTTGCATGCGGTTTTTTGGAGTTTTTCCTGGATTGATTTGGTGGTGCATATGGCTGCAGTCTTGGGCCTTATGTGAATGTTGTATGGAAAGGTTTTGAGCATTATTTTGGGCTGCATTTGAAACCTTTTTGGTAGCTTGGTTTACTGTGGTTTTGCGTGGTTTAGGAGGCCTGCCTTGCTGCGGTTTAAAGCTGATTTGCCCAATGTTTGGTTGCAATTTTGAGCTGCAGTGGAGGCTTTATGTGGTGATGTTTGGCTGTTGTTTTGGAGGGGCTCTTGCCTGTGGTTGGAGCTACGGTTTTGGGGAATATGGGGGCTGTTTTGCGACCTGTCAGGCCACAGTTTTTAGAGTTGTCTTGCTGCTTAAAAAATGATGTTTCGGGCTTCCTTGAACATTGTTTTAGTGAAGCTTTTGGTTGTTATTGAGATGTTCCCACTGCGGTCCTTACTCCCTGGTTTTAGAGGTGCTTCCTATGAGGATTTTGTGATTTTTTTCCATTGAGATGTTGCTCCTTGCTATTGTCCCTGGCCGTGGGCTTTTGGGATCCGTTTTCCGTGAATACTTTTGTGATGTTCTTGTTCCCCTGCTGCCCTAGTCGTGGCTTTAGAGGTGTTTTCTGCAGAGATCTTTGTGATATTCTTGTTCCCTTTGCAGACCCGACCGTGAACCCATAATTTTCCTTTGTTGTACTAAGTTTGCCCCCTCTCATTCCTCACTTTCTCTACAGCCTTTACATGAGAATTATTGGTGTCTTATATTGATTTCGGGAGGGACTTAAGTTGTGTTTGTAATATTGGTATATTGGAAGTTTCGAATGAGCTTTTCAAATTCAAATCACTGGATGTTAGGAATTGTTTTAGATGTGGTTTTGAGAGCTGACCTATCATTCACTTTATTCTCTTTCAGGTGGATTAGTCCCTCTCCTTTCTCACCCTATTTTTCTTCTTCTCTTTCATTTCTTCTTAGTTTGATTTAAGTGCTTATGTTTGAAATATAAGTGCGCATATATAGACGTGACTATATATGAACCATCAAGCAAGACTATAAGTTTGATGATTTTTTTTGGGATTTAAGAGCCGCGATGACAAAGACATCCGGTGATAAAGCATAATAATGTTGCATCATACGGTATCGGGACTTAACCTAAAGATCCAATGAAATGTAGGATGACAATATTATTCACCGACACTAGACTAGCGATGACCCTTGTCTTTTGAGGTTGTTGGCGGTCCTAACCTGACAGTATAATCGACTCGTGGAAGATTTATTTTACAAAATATACAAATATGACGATATAACATATATTTTCTTTATAGCATAAATACTTTCCATTGTTAAGTAAAAGATAATTATTTTTGTCTATATGCATGACAAACCACAAGCTTTAAATGATATAATCTAATCGTCCACTTGTCAATTACCTATATTGGGCTAAGAATTGCCCTCCTAAGATTGTCTTGAAAATTTCTAGTTGAATGTCGGGCTTTATATAGATGGATGACCGATAGTTGCATTTGGAGTCCTTCGAGAATGTTAAAATCTGAGCACACCATGAACTTGAATTCTTATATAGTTCACTTCGATTTTTTTTTATGGTTTACTTGTTCTTTTACCCATTACTTGTTCTTTCACGTACCACTTGATTCTTGTTTTTACATATACATGCATGTTTGTCCCACCTACTAAATTATTCAATATACCCGTTTACATTTAACTGCAGCACTAACCGCATTTGCAGGAGCAGCAAACCCAATAAGTACATAGGTTTATTTTATATTTACAGCATTTTATCGTCTCTACTGCAAATTTCATTGTTCTTCTTTACTGTACATTTTACAATCTTTTCTTTACTGCTGCTTTTCCTTTACTGCACTTCATTTTTTTATTACACTCTATATGTTTTACTTGTGCATACTTTAATATACATGCAAGAGCCCTTAGGATAGAGATCAGTAGGACATATGCTAGGAGATACACCGCGGCAGACCACTGACCCAACAATTCCATGTACACTTTAAACCTTATACACGAAACTGCTACGACATGAAGCATGGAGCAAGTCTTTATGGGCAGCACGATGAAGTCGTAGAAAACAGAGGATGACGATCTACAACAGTAAAACAAGTCTACAGTAGTTAAACATTTCTTTAGTTTAAATAACAAGTCATAGGACTTCGAGGTGGTCTGCCTAGCGCGACATAAATCTCCATCCTATCTTTTAAGGTTTTACATATTGTACAATATAAGCCCTAACTCACCTTAGCATTCTGAGGTCATCGTCTGATACGACGTAAATCCTCTTATCTTCTAGATTATTTGCATAGTTGGGTATTATGCAAATGTAATTCCTATAATTAATAATTAGCATGATTGAAATTTAAATAAGTTCGCTTCTAAAATTTAAAGCTCGAACATAGGTTAATTTGAGATGTCAATGAAGCTTCTTCAGTATCTTCGACATTTTTTATTATTCACTCATTTAATTCTGAAAAATAATTGTTCCCAATTGGTCCACTCCCACCTGACTTTCTATATCCTACCGTGAAAACCTGAGCATTAAATTCTTGAAAACTAGTACCTCAGATTTAGATCGAGAGTTTTCTTAAGTAATTTTGATTACTTAAGATGTAATTAACTATAGGGGTTTGTATCTAAAGAAAACTTTAGGACCCGGGTAAAATAAATTCTACCTAATTTCATATTAAACCCTACCTAATTTTTATATTAGACAGGGGAACTTGTCGATCATATAAAAAGATTCGCAGACCAAATGAATGTCACAAAACTCTTTAGTTAAGGCAGTTAAGCCTACTAACAAGTGATATACTTATCCCTCGGGATAGTGCATTATTTGTGATATCGTGCTTAACCATCAAAATTATTAAACAAATGTGAGATCCATTTGGTCTCATTTTACAAAATTAAAATATTATTTTCAAAAAGAAATTTATTTATACATATTAAATTAAAAAATTATTTTCAATTCCCGAAAGACGACCGAC
>NW_018164565.1:2801428-2808325 GCF_001263595.1 Phalaenopsis equestris
ACTTTTCATTTTCATTTTCATTTCTCTTTTATTTTATTTTATTTTTATGCGGTTAAAGCTGCTATTTTTATTTTCAGAATTTATATAAATAACGAATGATATTATTATATTATTTATCTAATGTTTACATGCCAGGATACAAACCAATGCTTATAAGTAAATCTAATTTCAATTTTTTTATATTTATACCTCCCAAATCATTCTTATCAACACAAAAAATATTATCATTTAACTTTTAAAAATTAAAATATTTCTTTTTCATAAAAAGCTTAGGTAGAATAATAAAATTTAGGTGTTGGATATATAAATACAGAGAAAATATTAGGTCATGACTTTGGATCATCCAGAGTCAAATAAGTAGACTTCATGAGTAAAGTAGATCCATCACAATACATTGTGATTGATCTATTTTAGACGTGTCGTTTCTCTATAGGACTCTGGATGCATTCGGAGTCCTGACCTAATATTTCGTTCTGAATACATAGGAATTTAGTGATATTTATGTAAATCTTTATTTTATTTACATATCAGTCCAAAACTTTAATATTACTTCAAAAATATATGTGTTATAATTTTTTTAAAACAAATATATAATTATAATTATATTTTCTTTCAGTGTGGTGAGCATATAAAATCTTGTTATTTTTGATTATTTATTTCATTTTATAAAAAATGCAATTGTGGAATAATAATAATTTATTGATTCATTTTCGATTATTTCTTAGAAAGCAAGTTAGTTAAACATTAATTTTATAATAAGATTTAATAGAAATATTTTTAAATTTAGAAATTTACACACATCCCGCAATTCTTATGTATTTACAAATTTAACATTGAAAATTTCTATTTATTCTAACTAAATTTTCTCATCTACCACCTTAAACTTTTAATATTATATACATACCACTTAATATTTTATAAATCATCATATTTACTGCTTCGTTTACTAATATCGTTTGGATGGGAGTTTCATATGTCTTAGTATGTTACAATCTCATACAATCAATCGGAGGGTAACGAGACAAAAGGAGTAAGATTTGAGTTTTAGGAGGTTTTTGTAATTGTTCTATAAAGCACTCCCAATGAATAGAGTGTAGTTTGGCCATTTAATGTTGAAATGAACCCATATTTACAGGCTAAGAGGGTATGAAATATGAAGTTCACAATTATCTACTTGCCCTTTTTGAATTATGAGGTCACAGGACATTTCGATCATGAATAAATACATGAGTAAATAAATAAATCGAATAAATAAAAATATAAAAAGAGTCTGAAATGGTTGTTGCATTCTTTAGTTGCCATTGAGGGCCTTCGGACGACCCGTTTGAGGGTCTTTGGTTGGCTCGACTGTAGGCCTTCGGTCGACCTGACGGAGGGTCTTTGGTCGGTCGAGCTAGGAGCCTTCGATCAGCCAAGCCAGTCGGTCGACTCTTTTGGTCTGACTAACAGTAGATGTCACATTTGAGCGAGATTCTTGTTGTCAGTATGAGGCTATGTTGTCGGGTTGATGACGCTTTATCGTAATCTTACATGTTAACTTCACCCCTTTAACAAAAAAGTCACTAAGGAGGTTTGTGTTGGTGTCACATTGGATGATGGTGGGCTTGGAGGGCCTTGAGGTTCTTCTCAAGATGATTCGTGACATCACCTTGAGGGGCTTGGTAGATCCCTTTTCTTGGTTGGGTATGCCCAGTTCCTTGTTCTGGGGAGCTTTTGTTTGGTAGGTTTTGTACATCTTTTAGGGAAGTCTTGCTTAGGCATCGTATTACATGAGTTCACATTGATGTGACATATAGCTTATGCCTCGCCATTTTCAATCATGTTTGTCTACTGGTTCACAATATTTATTCAAGATTTGTGCAGGCGTATTATGGGTGCTCACTTTGCAGGCCGCAATCTCATTGTTGCAATTGACCAAATTAAAAATGGAGAAGGCATATGGCAGCTTTAGAGGATTTTATACGTCGTGATCTCGTCATTGTGACCGAGGCGGTTGTCGGTCTCAGTCAATTGGTCAACTAGGTCATTCGCAGTTTCCTTTTAATATTAGTAATTAGTACGCGGAATCATAGTTGAATTTTCTCATTTCGAGGAAGACTTTTAAGAAAATGATATAAGGCTGGTCGAGGTCAAAGGTAAAATTTTATTTGTTAAAGCAATTAAATGAAATAGGCATAATTGAACTAATAAAATATAGATATAATTTTGGTTGTGAAAACCAAATCGTATGTCAAATTAGAATTAGGTGTTCAAGGTTCAGTACTTTCAGTGGGGTTGAATCTAGATTGAACTGAATGACATAATAAATATGTAAATTAATTAAATATGACCTTAATAATATAATAAATTAACAGTTTAAATATTTTTAGGCTCGATTTATAAACGAGCCTAACACGAATAAATATTTGTTCGACCGTGTTTGGTTTGTTATACTCAAAATAATTAAATAATTTAATAAAATTATTTATTTATATCTTTTTATATTAATTTTTTATATGTATTAAACAAATGTTAGAATTTTTTATTTTTAACAATTATTTAAGTGGTATATTTATAAAGAGTGTAAATAAATAAGATTTGAGTGACATGCATGTAAATATTCCTAAAAGTAAGTTCTACATGGGTAGTTTTACCTTTAGAAACTCTTCATATCTCTATAAAATGAAAACTTAGCTTTCAAAGAATTTCCCAAAATAAAATTTACATTTCTTTCAAATCCTTGTAATGATTTTCTTAAAAAATATTTTATGACATTTTTTTATGTATATATGAGCTTAATATATCATCTGAGTGTAAACTGAAATTATAATATTCTAAATACAATTTGTGAATGTACATTGCTCATATTAATGCCATAAAGATGCGATATTTAAGTTTATCTGGTGAAATTTTGCAATAATTAGACTTATGAATATATTCCATAATTAGATTGAAATTGTTTTCTTAAATTAATGCTATTTGATCATGCCAATAAATAGTGGGATGCAAATATTTTAAAAGTTTTTTATTTCCGAAAGCAATTTACGCGAATGGGAGTTAGCTACACGACTTATGTTAGGTGTAATGAGTTGGGGAAGTGGCGTCGTCTCTGTGGCGGTGGTCATATGGCAACGATGATGGTGTTTCGACGGTGGCGATTACTAGATTACGATGGTTTGGCAGCGATGAAGGTGGTGGCCAGACAACATGGAGAGGCAAAAGCGGTTGCCAAACAGCAGCGGTTCGCGCGACAGTGATGATTTTTGCAAGCTAGCGGTGGTCTGAAGGTTGCGGGGACTACACGGCGGTGGTTCGGCGGTGGCGGCGAGCAAACGATGGTGGTGATGATGGCGGTTGGACAACAGCGGTTTGCCAACAGTGTTGGCCTAACGACGACGAAGGTGTTGTCTGACGGTGACGATGGTGGTGGTTTGGCAAATATCGTCCAATGGAGGTGCGCCGATCCAGGCCAACGACGTCGATCTGGAGATGACAACGGTGTTCTAGCGGGGCAGGTAGTCCGACTGTTGTGGTATATATGAAATTTAAAATAGAAGAACGATCTTTGATGAAGAAGCAAAAAATTGTAACGAGAAAATTCACACCAGAAAACAGTAATGCTAAAACATTAATTCTGCGGAACGCACAGATTTACGTGGTTTGGCAAATTGCCTACGTCCATGAAGTTGAAGAGGATTTTACTACTTGAGGAATTTACACAAGTCGATCATCTCGACTTATAAAAGAGATCTCTCACTTCCTTGTTCTCTCTTGTTATCTCTTTACACTGAGATACACCGAATAAGTTAAACTAACAATAGAAATAAACACAATTTCTCTTATGCCACAAACCACCAATAAGAAGTCAAGGGAGAGAAGCCTTCTTCCTCTTCTTTCTTCTTCCTTCTGTCATAAGGAACTACTGTTTCCATTTCTCTTCCCTTCCGTTACGATCAAAGGAACACCAACCACACACACACAACAGAGAGACTAATTGGAAGAGATGGTTTTGCAATGAAGAGACGGGGGCCTTCATTCAGTTTCACGAAACTAATAAGCGGGTTGAGGCGAAGCTTTGCTTCGCGATAGAGTGGGAGGCTGTTCGCGATGTTTCGCGACAAAGGAGTGAGAGCTTCATCTCAACAAATCTCCCACTTGGAGACTGGTACACATGCTACATCCTCTTCCACAAACTGATATCCTCCACTGGCGGTATAACCCTTTTCTTCAAACATGAATCATTCACCTCTGCAACTCAAATCCCTTATCTTCACACCAGAATACCAACTGAAGCTGGACATAACTTCAATTTCTTAAGAGTGACACCCTTAGTCAACATATCATCAGGGTCCACATAGTCTTGCACCTCCAAGCTATTTTCCTGGGTTATTCTTGTCTCTGCTTACAACTCCCATTGCATGGGCAATATCATGCATATGCTGAAAGCTTTTTCCAACAAGTATAGCCTTGTACATCTTACTGCCATCATGCTCAGCTTCACCTAGTACATCCACTTATTGTGTAATGTCTTCTTCCCTGGTGGAAGTTATGTCAGCTCACACTTGCTCAAATTATTATCTTGCAAGATTTCCTCATAGCTCTGTGGTTCTCCACCATCTGTTTGTGGAATAATAGGAATTGGTGTCTCAGACCCACTTTCCACCACATTCAACGCTTCTCCATCTGCCAGATATGCTTTCCCAAAGTCACATGCAACATAATTTCTCATCAATTCTAGATAGAATGTTGTATAGAAAAAAGTCTTTGAATCCAATATCCAGTCATCAACAAAACTATGAACTGCCAGCAGTAGTGCATCATGTACTTCTCCAGATACAATATTTGCGCTATCATTCTCTATTTTCTTGGGATTTCTGCAGTTCCTCTTTACATGACCAACATTTCCACATTTCCAATAGGTTGTCTGTTGACCATACTTTGATTTTGATATCCTTTTATTTGAGTTTTTGTCATGTGATCACCCTCTGAAATTAACATTCAGTGCCAAACTCAAACCTGAGATATCGCTATAATCTTTCCTGTGCACATCCTCACCCAAAATCAAATTATGAATATCATCATATTTCATTTTAGATTTACATACAGAACTGCTAACTGTCATTCTCATGGCTTCCTAACTATTTGACAATGAAGTCAACAAGATTAGTGCACGTATCTCATCATTCAAAATTAATTTCAACATACGACAATTGATTTGTGATATTATTGAAATCATTCAGGTGTTGAGCAACATAAACACTTTCTGCCATCTTCAAATTGAATAACTTCTTATCAAGTACACCTTGTTATTTGTTGATGGTTTTTCATGCATGCTTGATAAGGCTATCATGAGATCTGTAATCGTCCTCTTCTTGACGATGTTGCGTGCAATGGACCTCGATAGAGTCAATCGAATAACCCCCAGAATCTGTTAATCCAACATATTCAATTCAGTCTCATCCATCCATTCAGGTATTTTCTTTAATAATGGAAGATGAAGTTTCTTCCCATAGAGGTAGTATTCTATCTGCATCATCTAATAACCAAAATATGTGCCATCAAAATTCTCAAACCTTGAAACCTTAACTTCATCTGCAACAATCATTTTTCCTCAGATCAAAACCACAAACTCTGATACCAGTTATTGTGGTATATATGAAATTTAAAATACATGAACAATATTTAATGAAGAAGCAAAAATTGGAACAAAAAAATTCACACAAAAAAACAGCAACACAGTGGAACACACAAATTTACATTGTTCGACAAATTGGCTACATCCACAAAGTTGCTGAGGATTTTGCTACTTGAGGAATTTACACCAGTCGATCATCTCGACTTATAAGAAGAATCTCTCACTTCCTTGTTCTTTCTTCTTCTCTCTCTACACTGAGATACACTAACGAAGATAAACTTACAAAAGAAATAAACCAAATTTCTCTATGTCACAAGCCACCAAGAAGAAGTCAAGGGAGAACAACCTTTCTCTTCTTATTTCTTATTTCTTCTGCCACAAGGAACTACTGCTTGCACTCCTCTTCCCTTCCATTACGAACAAAGGAACACCAACCGCACACTCACAATGAAGGAACTAAATAGGAGAGATGGTTTTGCAATGAAGTGATCAGGGTCTTCATTCAATTTTACGAAACTAATAAGCGGGCGCTTCGCCCCGCGACAGAACGGGAGGGCGGACTGGGCTCCATCTCAACACTGACAGTGAGGAATGTGACGCGACAATGGCGGTGGCGGCGGCTTTGGCTGAACGACAACGGTGGAGCTTCAAGTGCTTGGAGCCCCAAGTGCTTGGAGTTCCTTCAACTTTTTCTTTCAAGTCCAGGTGCAGGTGCATGTTATCTCATTCATGAAGAAAGTTACGTCTCTATTTATAAATTTTGTGAGAGACAATCTCTAAAAATATTACACGAATTCAAAAAACTCCATTATACGATCTAGAATGATCAAATTGATCAGATGAGATTTTATGAGAATTTAAGTGCCTTAATTATGTCAGAATTAAGTGATATTAGACTTATAAGACTCGTTTCAATTTGGTTATAAATTTGTTAGATTTAAAGATTATGTAAACCCTCCAAAATATACCTCAAAGCGTCTTATTTTGATTCCAGTGTATGATCCAAACTCACTCCACTCAGACTCAGATCAAACTATATTTGATGTGGGCTAGCTCACGTTATCAAGATACTTCATTTGAATTAGATCATTTGATTTTATAAGCTCTTAGTCTAATTTATAAGCCTTTAGTCTAAATTCCTGTTAATATCCACGCATGATTAAGATTATTTTTTGGGACAAGACAATAATTTTTATTAAAGAATAATATTTAATCATACACCAAGGATTAAGCCGCTTTAAAATGTTTAAGGTAGAATTCAATATTTCAAATTACGATTTTCA
>NW_018164565.1:2808425-2850162 GCF_001263595.1 Phalaenopsis equestris
ACATATACATATATATATACATATATATATATATGATGTTATCTTCCACGCTCAGCTCTACTAGGGTTCGACAACTAGGGTTTCGACCCATGTCGAACCCTAGCAACCCTTATCGAAGATCATTACTCCGGCGTCGTCTCTACGTCGTTGTTGACTCGCAGCTTTGAAGTCGACTGCTGATTGTGTCGGCTCGCGTCTCGTCGTCTCTGTTCGAAGCCGACAGATCGCATTTCGTCGCCTCTTTCGAAGCCAATGGATCGCACCTGGTAGCCTCTGTTCGAAGCCGACAGATCGCATCGCGTTTTCCTCCTTCGTCTTCCTCCTCACAGAAGCCGACATCTCGTGTCAGCGTCGTCGATTGTGGCGGAGAAGAGTCTGTGTCGATCGACAACTTGCTGAAGAAATGACTTCAGGACGTTCCTACGCCGCCGTCCTCGCCAGTGATAACCTTATCTCCGCTCCTCTTTCGAATATGTTTCCGCAACGATACCACGACAATTTTTCTCTTGGCATTGAAACTGAATATCTCAAAAAAACATCCCTAAAAACGACAAACCTGTAATCTTTCTCACCGAGACAGAGTTCTCCACCTTAGCTGCGCCCTACCGACTGTTCTTAGTAGATAAGTTTCTGTATGGAAACTCTAAACTTGAGCTAAGTCGAAAGGACTTTGAGCAAATGAAAGCTAAAAGAGGGTTGGAAGATCGGTAAATTAGATTGTCGTCACATTCTTATTCAATTATCAAATGACGAAGACTACACCCATTTGTTTGCGAGAAGAGTTCTTCAAATAGAAAACCGGATGATGAAAGTTTTAAAATGGACGGTGGATTTTGACCCTCGTACTGAACCTCCTACCATTCCTGTTTGGTTGCGCTTCCCAGGTTTGAAGATCCACATTTTTGATCAAGAGCTTCTCTTCGCTTTAGCGATGATATAAGTTAAACCCTCAAAGCTGACACGTTTACAGTGAATCTGACTTGGCCTTCAGAAGTCAAAATTTTGATAGAAATGTGAAAGAAATAATTGGAGGGAAAAGGAAGAGAAGAGAGAAAGGGGGCGTGTGCTGGTCTAGCTGAAGGTTGACCGGCCCCAGCTAGTCCAGCTGAAGGTTGACCGGCCCCAGCTAGTCCAGCTTGGCCGGCCTCCTCAAGCAACCCCGTGTCACACGCTTACGGATTATTTTGAATGGATCTACCCCACCTCATACATGTCCCTCATTTGCTCCTGAGTGCATTCCACAGACTATTGAAACATCGGTTGACACGATGCCACCTCCCCCTCCCACTACCGGAGCACTACCCACTACCGGAGACAATACTGTTTCTGTTCTTCCGACTGATATATTGGCAGATGGTTTACTTGGGTCCGATAATCAGTATAGTATTGAAGCTCCACATCCCCAGGATGTGCATCAGATGTTGAAAGGTGTTGAAGAGACATGCTTACCATCTCTTTAGAATCAGAATGTTGTTACTGCTAGTCAGGAGCTAGGGGCTCATTCTCTTCTACATGCCCAATAATCTGTTGACCACACCGATCAAATGAACCAGTCTTCGGATGTGGAATGACAGATATACATATCTAGAAAGAAAAAGAAGAATGAAGACACACCCCAGCTTGGGAACTTAATGGATGATACTCTAGTAACTTCGGGTAATGAAACGACACTCAACAATTTGTTATCATTTGTTAGCTGTCTCCGCTCCTAGAACCAGAGGCAGAGGCAAGACCAAGTTGGCTCGTGCCTGACAGCTTATTTCCTGCAAGTTTTGTTTTTTTTGTGATTTATATATGTTTCATCCATTTTGGATGCTAGTGTCTGATGTATCGTATGGGTAGGACACCTTTTTTTGGGTAATGAAACAACACTCAACAATTTGTTAGCTGTCTCCGCTCCTAGAACCAGAGGCAGAGGCAAGACCAAACTGGCTCGTGCCTGACAACTTATTTCCTGCAAGTTTTGTTTTTTTTTTTTGTGATTTATATATGTTTTATCCATTTTGGATGCTAGTGTCTGATGTATCGTATGGGTAGGACACCTTTTTTTGGGTCCTCTCATACAATCTCTATGTATCTTTTCAATTTCAATAGAATTAGCCCTTGGGCGTTTATTATATATATATTCCTTCTCAGTTTTGTATTTAAAAATATTGCTAGCTGTTGTTTTTCTGCATGATTTTTGTCAGACGTAAATTTAGTCTCAATCCTCATCATCATTAGTCTTTTCTAAGCGCAACTTGAAGCGCTAAAGTTATTCTTTATAAATAATTTTGAATAATCCTTTGCCAAAAATATGCTGTATTGTTTTATCAGTGTCTACCGACACCACTACATCCACATTCCTTTTATAAGCTTGATTTGTGGAAGACGTCATCATATAGTGCCTATTAAGGGCATTGTTCTTTAGATGGGTTCCATGCTGCTTTAGGATGCTTTTGTTTTACCATGGAATCACAACCCATGACCATTATCATTACAACTCTTATTTTGAACCTGACGCATTCATTCCATGAGATTTATGATAAGCCTATCAGTTATTCAAAATGTATTGTGATATATTTTACTTTCGTGTTGACATGATTCAGGAATTGAGCTGCCCAGGCACCTCCATTCAACCTACGTACTCATATTATTTATTTTATATTTGTGCGTCTATTGCTTTTTCTTTGAACAGATGAGGCATATGGAGATGTTGTTGCGGGAGGGAAAAGATTTGCTAGATCCAAAATTTCACCAGAAGCTTGCTGATGATTTTAAGTAATTCCCATGCTGTATTATTTAAGCTCTTCTATCAGTTCGAGGCAAAAATAAATATGATTAAGTAAATTTTTCTTACCATTGACTAAGATATCTAAAGATATTTAATTTTTTTTTTCCAATTATTTTTAGTCGTGCTCCAGGTCGTGTTGAAAATAAACCCATACAAATCCAGCAGGTAATTAATTGTGAATGATTATATTTAATTGCTAATCAATCATTTGTTTATAACTTTGAAGTACTACTTGTGAGTATTCTTCTCATTCTTGTTTAATATATCAGGTACGACGGTGGTTCCTAAATAGGTATAAGCTTCATAAAACTGAGGATGCTACCTCACGAAGTTCTTCAAAAGAAATGAGTCCCGATGGCGAGGAAAGCTTGACACTCAATGTATCCCAGAGTTCTGATTTGCCTGAAGGTACCCACTAGAAAAATAATGCTCAGTTTTTTCTTGTAATGCTCATTGTCATGCTGATATTTGCTACCTTCTTTCTCCCTAGATTGAAGTGTTCTATTTTTTTTTAATTATTGGCTGAATAAAGGTTTATTCTTTCATTGACTACCTTCATAAACATCAGAAGTTTTTTTTTATCATGCTTGGCAATGTTTTCAAATCCTGGCCCTTTTATTATATGATGCACATTTGACATTTGCTCAAGTGATATGATGATCAGGACGGTCACTTTGGACCAGCATTTACTTATTGATGTTGATCTCATCTTCTTATCCGTTTCTTCGTGTTCATGGATTAGAACAAGCAAATTGACTTGGATAGAATGTGATCCTAAAAGTAAGTGAATGACTAGTATTACCTCCTAAGAAACCAGTATTATTTTCCAAATTTGAATGATTACCCGATTGAATTACATTTTAGGAATTACAAATTAATCAGTGCTTGATGCGGGATAAAGGGTTTTCCTCAGAATTGTGAGTGACAATTATTTTTTTTAAATGATCCTAATGATTCTTTATTGTCTATTGTAGATGGATGTGTAGAGAACTATTATGGTGATAATTAAAAGATCTTCCAAAATAAATATTGATCTCTACATGGAAAAAACGACTAAGATTGATAGAAATCAGGACAGGACCTATTAGACCATTCATCCGAATCATGCGCAATGCCAAACAAGAAAAAAAATTTCCTTAATCAAATTCTCACATTTTTTTTCACTACATCTTGTAAGAAGTACAAAGTTAACCATTCCTGTAAATTAACCATGCAGTCTATGTTAAACTGGGCAATCAACCTTGTATCTTAAGCTTTTGGCGTTTTCCCTTGGCATCGTACACCTGATGTCACTGTTAATTACGTAAAACATCTCTTCTTAAATTGTCACTCTTGATGCCACTTCTTATTTGGTTGTTCGCTGGCTTATTTCCTGTTCTAGTTCTTTGACTCTATATATATTTTTAGCCTCTGGAGAATATATTGTTTTGCTCTTGCATGTTATGTTTATTTCAAAATATTTACCCAATTAAGCATGTTTTACCTTAGGCAGTTCTAATTTTAGTGTTTATTTGTTTTTCTCTTATAAATTTCTAGAAGTTATCAATTGTCCTTAAACTCAAACAATATTTTGGAACTTTGTCTATAAAACATGTGGACGGATTGGTCATAATCAGTGTGCTCAATCATCATTTCTATTTTGTATATAATAACTTTAATATGAAATGTTTTTCTTGTTGTTTGTATCCATGTCTACTATTTTATTATCCTTTCACTTCAGTTGGTCATTATGATTATTAAAATTGTTTTTTTATGGTTTATTTAGAGAATGGAGAAAAAGTTTCCGAAGAAGTGGAAATGGAATTTGAGGCCAGGTCATCTAGAGATACGGCGTGGTATAAATACTCAACGTGCAGGCCAAAATTTTTTTTTTTCCAACAAATATTCTTGATTTGTTTTCCTCTTCCATGGGGTGCCTGCTAGTGATTTTTTCATTTTTTAAAAAAATTAAAAGTCAGTTAATTCTCATTCACTCTTACAGGAATCATATGAATCTTGCTATTGTTTGCTTAGTTCTTTAAACTACTCCCTCTGTCACACTTTAAATTATTTGGAGCTAATATTTCATTATTGTTACCTTGAGGAAATATTGTAGACTTGAGCGAACAGGGCCCCTCTTTAACTGTCTTTTAAGGAGTCACAAAGTTGATAACTGGTTCTATTTTTTCTCGATCCACCAGGTATCAGAGCAGGTGGCTGAACTCTTTATATTTTTCTAGATTCATAATTCCCTTGGGTTTGTGTAAGTTTTATCTTGTTTTTTTTTCTCGCCAACTTAATCGTAAATGGATAAACAAATCATTAGTGCCAAATTCTGAAGGTGATAAATGTGGGATCATTAAAGACAGCTATCGTGGGAGAGATTCCTTTGTTATCTTCGTGGGGCTGGAGACAGCTGCAGCGGGAGAGATTCTTTTGTTATCTTTGTGGGGATGGAGGCAGTTCCAGCTCTATTTTTTTTCCACGAGGGTTGGTGGTGGCTAGAGGTTACATCTCTTTTCTTTCTACAACTCCCCATGGTAAAATCTACTATTTGGACTACCATTGGGAAATAAAATGGTAGAAAGCGAGCTTCATTATACAAATGCTAAATCATGATTTAAAGTGAAAAGCAATGAAAGATTTATCTCAATTTTAGTGGGGGCAAACCTTTGTTAGCATTACCTAGCTATTAGACATCATATATAGGACAAATTTTTTTAATTTAGTTTTTCTATATCACCTTAGATTTATCTTTACCTTTTTTTTCCACGATGAAAAAGTAGTGGCTGCCTTTTTACTTTGATGAATGTTGTGGAAACAATGGCATTCACACGAGCAACAGAACTACGGAGCAATAGCTGTAGGCAAAAATACGAGTAGCAGCGGTAGCAGCCAACTACAACAAGCACAAGGCAGCAAACGGGAGACCACACACAGAGGCAAAGCATTGGCTGGAGCAATGAATAGCATGCACAAAGCAACCAATGTAGCAGGGGGACCTACAAGAGTTTAGTGACGAGGGACTTTCATTCATTTGGTTCCTTGTTATAAGAGCCACACCTTTTCCTTACAGTCTGAGAAATTTGATGGGAAGGAGAAGATTCGATGGGAAGGAGAAGAGGAAATGAAAAATCATTATAGGAGAATTCTGCTTGTTTTTTTTCTCAGAGTTTCAAGCCTTTTAATACTTAATGACAACCGCAAAAGATTTAATCCATACCTAAAACTCCAAAAGACAGAGGAAGGCCTATATTTAGATGATAACAGTTTATATATGTTCAAACTAAGACAATTCTAATGCCAATTATCCTAATCCCTGTTTACAACAGAAAAAAAAAAACACACACACTCAATCTAACAAATTTTAGATTTCAAATCTATCCATATTTTGTCGTAGCTTGAATTTGGATCCAACAATTTAGCTTTTAGGGTCTCAATACCCTCATATGATACCCGTTTAATAATTTGATCATGCCAATGAACTTTTGATGGCACTCATTTTTATCTAAAAATGCAATATGAGAATTATCACCATTAATAAATTTCATTAAGAAACCTAACTATTAATATTCAATGAACATTCTCTTTAATTTATGCATGATATGATATCCTATTTGTGATCATCGATAATCTGATTGATCACCTATTAGATTTAGTTGCCTAATCAAGACCCCTTGTTTAGAAGAATCTTAAATATGCTCTAGATATTGGAAAGCTACTTGCCTAGATTCCTTGGTGTCCATTTAGCTTTTTCTTGGTACCAGAGTGATTCAGGAGCTTACTGCGGATATGGTACTGCAGTTGCTACAGTACCATATAAAAATATGTCGGGGAAGGCACCGAAATAGCCTCGTTTTACTTTCTTTTGCTTTATTTCCTATTATTATTCATTCATTTTTACTCCTTTCATATATATGTACTGTGTTAGGGTTTTAAAATTCAGTTATTAGAAGTGTTTATCTCATCAATCTCGCACTTTATTCTTTCTTTCTTGCTGTCAACCTGCTTCCCGCGCCTTCATGTGCGATCACCCAGCCGCCTTGCTTTTTCCCTTGTGTCCCCCTGCCTTAATGCTCTCTCTCCTGTGGCCGTCTAACCTCACCCGTTGCCACCCTACCTTCCTGCTCCCTCTCCTGTGGCCGTCTAACCCTCCGACATCTCACCTATTGTAGCTCTGCCTTCCTATTTCCTCCATTGTGGCCACCCAACCTTCCATTACATTCCTTGAAGTCGCCAAGTCCAGCCTACGCCTGATATGTTGTCGCCTAGATCATCCTGCACCCACCCTGCTGCTGCCAAGCCCTCGCGCACCTTCCCGTTGCCTCAACTTCTCTACCCTCCACTTACGTGCTGCCATAACCTCTCAAACCAACCCCCCACACCTGCTGTCCAGCTGGAGCTCAACCCCTTACATCATTTTATTTTCAGTTTATGAACCCTTGTGTTTCTTTCTAAATTCCTGCAATAATAATCGTGTTTGTTTGTTTTCGGTATTCCTCCGGCATCAGGTTCTTGATTGATATTTTTTATAGCTTTATAGTTGCACCTGGTCTCCAAGTTTTTTACTCTCTGGGGCCATTATAATGGGTGACACACAAGATGAAATGCTAGGTTGAATAACTTGATTCTCCAACTTCTTTTTAATTTGCTTTATGATCGTGCTATTCTTAATGTGTCACTTTGGGTGGGAACCATTGTACCTTCCGAAAGAACTATGTTCTTAAATAGTTGTTGCAAATCTAGATATCCATCTTTGCTCAGTGATGAAATATAAATGCTACCTTTTTCCTTCACAATTTGCTTGATATGCAAAAGTAAAATTTCATTGCGTAGTTTGATAATGTTACATGCCTATCCTTTAGCCATGCCATTCATTGCTCGTACACCATATTCCTTATTCAGCGGGTGCTTTCCTTTTTTAGGCATCTAACATTGATAGAAATGATGATTCAACGCTGCATACCTGCCATCTCGTTATGAAATAACCAAAGATAACTAGACAAATGCTACTACTTCTCATATCTTCTTGTTGATGTAATCTTTGATGATTACAAACTTTACTCAACATAGATGATTAATGCTAATGTTGGAACAAACCATATGCAATTTCTTAAAGCATGGTGTCCAATATCTACTTCACCAAAGTGGTGGAAATGCAATCCTTCTAGTTGTTAGTGCCAATGATGTCGTTCACCCCTTGCTTAACTAGATCCTCAGAGTGAACAATTCCTTCTGTGTCTCCAACTTAGAGGACTATCACTCCATTATCCTTTGATGGAGCCATAGAAGATGTGGATGGGGGTTATTCTCAATGGGACTAAGCATAATGTTGCCCGCAACAACATCAATCATTTTTCATGGACATAGGAAAATTTTGTCTTTTATGAGGCCAAGGGCAAAATATTCTTTTATTATTATTATTATTATTTTTGGGTATAACTAGGGCTTAATAGCTTAGGGTTAGAGTTATGCATGATAATTGTTGTCTTGAGTCTTAGGGTTAGAGTTTGGGAGAGATTTCCTACCTCTCTAATTGAAGGAATTGGGAGAGATCGACTTTCTCTCAAATTGTAGGTGTTTATTCTTTATGTATTCGTGTTGTATTGCTTTGATTTGATGTTCGTGAAATAAAATGTGTTTGCCTTAATTTGTGGAAAATCATGTCAATTTCTATGACAAGTTATATCAAAGTATTATCAGAGCGTTTTGATCCAGGAAGACGAAAGAACCGCGGCCTGAAAATAATTCTGCTTCCAACCTACCGATCAGGCCCACGATAGAGACCCAAATCTCTCATCTTTCTCCTTCCGCATCCGTCTGTGCGATAGAGTCGCGATCAATTTTAGTAAGCGATAACAGACTTGCTGCAGAAACTTGAATCTCCTATCTTTTGCCTCCCTCGCAGCAAAGATAGCTGACAGAGAAAGAAACGATGGGATCATGATTTACTGAGACCCAAAACTTCCCTTCGCGATATAGTATGATTAGAGCTTGCGAAGACGACAACGACAGGATCATGACTTACAAAGGCCTGAAACGCCAATCTTTCTCCTCATGCTCCGTAAGTCCTGAAACACCAATCTTTCTCCTCATGCTCCGTGGCCGCAATACAATCCCGATTAGAGCTTGCTAAGAAGGCAACCATGCGATGTATGAAGGTTGGTGATTTCCATTTTTCGCGACATACAAAGACCCTAAACTTTCATCTTTCTCCTGTTCCAATTCTGGCGCACAATCAAATCAAATTGGACCGACTCATTGCACAGATGCGATTCAAACTATCTCGAAACCATCGATGACATTTAAGGTTATAGGTGTTTCCGTCTTTTGTGATTGAAAACTTGCATGGTAATGATGGCGATAAAACTATTAGATGATTTGGTGAAGTTATTGGAGGAATAGTTGAGCCAATTTAAATTCAGGATGGAGGAAAGTTTTTCCACTATAGAAGAAAGGTTTTCCTCCATAGACGATAGGTTTTCTTCCATGGAAAGCCGATTTGGGAGCTTGGAGGAGATGATAAGAAAGCTTATTGAGATGCAATCCAAGACTCGTCGATAGCTTAATTTGTAAACCCTAAGGGTTAACCATAGATTCTGTGGTCAAATTGAAAGAGAGAGATAGAACTTGAGGAATATAAGGAGGAAAACATCTAACATCAAGAACTAATCCTAGGACTTTGATGGTGGTGAATTAGAGATTTATGATGGAGGTAGTTGGGTTGAAACATATTAAGGAGTCATGCAAGGGGTATAAAGGAGTATGAAGAATGAATGAGAGAAGTCGGGTTGGAGTATGACTATGATCTATTGAGAGAGCTTTACCCTCGATACATGGGGGAAACACCAGATGAAGAGAAAGTTGGGTGAAGATGCTAGGGCAAAGAAGTTGAAGATGTCAATTTTCGAAAGGGAAGATGCACATGAGTGGGTGTACTGGGTGGAGCTATATTTCATAGTAAATGGGCTAAATGGTGAGGAGAAGCTCATAGCGGTAGAATTATGTTTGAAGAGGAAAACTCTAGTATCGCTTCAGTGGAGGGATGCTAGATACCCGATCCGATTGTGGGAGGAATTTAATGATTGCTTTGTTGAAACATTTTCGAGCAGTTCGAGAAGTAGACTTACACGAGCAATTTAAGAAGGAGACCTACACGAGCAATTCTATGTCTTGACTCAGGAGGGGATTGCCATGAAACATGGAGAGATTCAAGCTATTGTTGATATACTAGGGTGTTTCTGAAACAGGATTGGAGGGGAATTTCATGAATGGCCTAATGCTCGACATACAGGCTTCACTCCAACTATTAAGATCATGGGAATTGAGGGAAACGATGACGTTAGCCCAAATGGTAGAGGACAATAACTAGATAGATAAGGCCAACAAAAGCAACATTGTGGTAGATACCCGATCCGATTGTGGCCCCGATCAGATTGTGGCAGGAATTTAATGATTGCTTTGTTGAAACATTTTCGAGCAGTTCGAGAAGTAGACTTACACGAGCAATTTAAGAAGGAGACCTACACGAGCAATTCTATGTCTTGACTCAGGAGGGGATTGCCATGAAATATGGAGAGATTCAAGCTATTGTTGATATACTAGGGTGTTTCTGAAACAGGATTGGAGGGGAATTTCATGAATGGCCTAATGCTCGACATACAGGCTTCACTCCAACTATTAAGATCATGGGAATTGAGGGAAACAATGACGTTAGCCCAAATGGTAGAGGACAATAACTAGATAGATAAGGCCAACAGAAGCAATATTGTGGTAGAATTCTACAAGAGTAGCTTGACAACTTTGGCACCGAGGACCCTTTTCTGGGGAAAGCATCGAAGGAGAAGAATATGGGGGCCCGTCTAGTAGTCAACTTCAAACGACTTATAGAGATAGAGATTCAGAAGTGAGCCAGTGGTTTATGTTTTTTGCGTGATTAGAAGTGTGCCTCAGGACACCTTGCAAGGATAGAACAATACAATTTCTCATAGTGTGTGACAAGAAGACAGGAGATGATGATAGAGACGATTTTGGTGGAGAAGGAGAAACACCTTTTTCCCACATCGAGGACAATGTCTTTTTGGAAGGGGAGTATTGTTATGTCTCAACATAAGGGCAATTTTGTTTTTTATTAGCCTGAGGGCGAATTGGTCTTTTATTATTATTATTGTTGGGTATAATTAGGGCTTAAAAACTTAGGGTTAGGCTATGTCTGAGAATGTCTTAGAGTCTTAGAGTTTAGGGTTTGTAAGAGATTTCATACCTCTTGAATTGTATGAAATGGGGGAGATTGCCTACCTCACGAATTATAGGTGTTTATCCTTTATGTATTGATGTTGTATAGCTTTGATTCGGTGTTCGTGAAATAAAATACGTTTGTTGGAATTTTTGTAGAAAATTGTGCGGGTTTTTATGCCGAATTGTATCATTTTTCTTTCTTGTCCTACTTTTAAGGGAAGATTTCAGGGCACATCTTCTAACATTTTTCTCTAATATGGTATTGTATTTAGCGACGATATTATAATTTTAATGCAGCATTTGGCTTGGAGGTGTAAGCAGGTTCTGGAATATTATTCTTTTTTTTCCCCTCTTTGAGAAGTTGAATCATTCCTCGGATGGTTTTGGTACCTTTTTATTTCTTTGATTCTTATACTCTACGATCATTGCTATGATAATAGTTTGACTAAGATTATTGATTGGAAGTTCATTTACAGTTCTACTAAAGCTTGATGCATACTTCATTAGAGTTTGAACGCCCGATTTACTCCCAAATTTACTCCCAAAGTGATTGCTTGACGTCAAATCCTTGTAGCGCACTTCTATACGTTGCCCTTGCTGTTTCAAACTATAACACTGCTTTTGATCTTCTACATACTCCATTAGGTAGAAATCTAAATATTTTAACACACTTCATGTCACTGGCTGATGTTCATTCACCTTCTTGTGTGGCATTGCACAATGGTAGGACATGATGGCTTAACTTTGGTAGAGCGAATCCTCATCTTCTTTTCTCCAATTTTGCTTGCATTAAGCATGGAATGAGGATAATTGTAACTTCACCCCCTGGTCCTAGCGATGATTGTTTGCACTGCCATTGCCATCGGTTACCACAGCAAACACAAATCAGATATTCACTTTGGTAAGTGAGGGCACTATAATTGTCATCAATTAGTTGTTTGAAAATTTTTAATTAGTGTTCTTACGAGTTTAATCAACAAATTAAGCTAAATTTAGGGGAGCCTTATGCTAGCTGCGATTTTATTTTATTTAGAAGTTAGGCTAAAAAAATGACTTGAACCCTATTATTTTTGTCTAAACGCTTCAAAAGCATGCTTATGCTGATTCTGTATATGCTGCATGTTGATAGATGTTCTTGCTGATTTTGTTCAGTCTTTGGAAATTGAAGAGTGAAAAAATCTTACGTAATAAAGTCTAAATAACAAGTTTTTATCTTTATAATGTACTTGCAGAAGATCAGAGATGTTGTAGAAAATCACGAGAGTAAGGCCAAACAAAATAACTCATCCGCGAGATAAAATTATAAAAAAATATTGATTTTTGAAGCTGTGTTTAATAGACATGATGTAGAAGGTAAATGTATGGTGTCATACTAACCATGGATTTGTTGAAATAAGTTGGTTAATTAAATTGATGAAATGCCCAAATAAACAAATCTTAGTTTATATTTGTTTCTTTTATGCTTTGTTTTCTCATACGATACATCATTAGAAATTTAACTAACAGGGATTACATAATTACTGATCAGAGTTGTCCATACATAACAAAGGTACATACTTGTAGTTCTCCATGTGTCAACACTTTTTATAATTTGATGTTTATGCCCTGAATATACATACACAATCCTTTTCATATCCTGTCGTATTTGATGCTGATGTGTTTCTTAAATTTAGATGTTTTGTGTTTGTTAATACCTTCATATCATCTCAAAGTTGATATTTGGAAACAGGCCCAATTTTTTTTTGTTTCACATTTGAAGGGTCTTTTTTGTAATCTAGTGATTTTGTTTTAGTCAGTTTTTGGTGTTTGATTTTCAGTTCTTAAATTATGTTTAACTTTCTCAGCACATGTTATCAACAAAATTAATTTAAAGAATTTACAACATTTTTGAGTTTAATTTGTATGCAGCCTTCTGCACATCAAACATATATAGATTAGAATACCAAGGCAACATTTGTTATTTCTCAACAGCAATATTAAATATTTTCCTTGCAGGTATGATGTCTCCACCTTTCTTGCTCATAGGGTTCTCAGTTCTGGAGAAGTTGTAAGATTCTTTGTCAAATTCTTTCTGTGAACCTTATAAGTAAAAATTCATTTAATGATATGACTTTTGTTTTTCTTGCAATTTTAAATAAAATTTTGGGTCAAATCACATGCTACTATAGCTCCCGTTCTCTAATCCATTATTATTTAGGGTTTGTTTGGCGCAGCTGCAACTGCGCTGCCCCAAGAAGCTGCTGTGGGGAAGTAGCTCTCTGTTTGGGGTAGCTGTGTGAAAACAGCTGTGGAGCAGCTGTTTCTAAAAAAATGACTATTCAGCTTCTGTATTGTAATGTTGTGCTTGACAGAACCATGATAGCTATAAATTTAATATTTTAAGGCAAAAATTCACTTAAAAACAATACAAAATTACACAGATCTGATAATTTTTAAAAAATTGTTTCAATGAAGTTCAAATTTTGTAAATTAACAATTAAGTTGTCGTATCAACAACAACTCCAACGAAACATATTAAAAAAAAAGGGGTATGCAATTGGGTCATGAACTTTAAGAAATGAAATGGAAAGATGCAGCAACATTAAGTATAAAATATTTTTTGCATTTTTATATTTTTTGTTTGTCGCCTTCATATATTCTTCTAGATTAACTTTTAACCTGTGTCCAATACCTTCATATTTGAACATGATCATTAAGCACTCATTTTGCATCTCCATGGTATTTATTTCTGGCACTGGATCGCACAAGGTTCACACAGAAAAGACATTAATAAGAGCAAATGTTTTCATAATAAAAGCTTACACATAAACTTTAATCATTTATTCTGATATGATTGAAACAACTTGGTGTTTTAAAAAAAAAAAAATTTATAGAATAGTAATAAATATGATTTTTAGGTTATAAATATAAGAAATATGACATATATAAAAAGTTAAATTTATTGTTCAAAGTATATAACAAGTAAATAGATTCTTTCAATTGTTAATACAATAAATTGCATTAGTCGAGCATGCAAGTTGAAAAATAAACAAATGTCCTGCTTTCAGGGAGGAAATTCACCTTTTCTGGAAGCGAGGGAGGGCAATATCACATGAGTAATCTGTTTTGAGAAGCTGATCAATCACTTCGTCCACATCAGTTAAATCAAAATCTGAATTTACGATAATAAGAATAACTAGAAAGGGTTAAAATTTCTATAGAATAAAAGCTTACTTCCAACCTAAAGCTTCTGTCGGAGAGTTACCCTCGGTTTTTTCAGGTAGGGACGGAGGGGAGCGTAGTGGAGCGGAGGAGAAGAAAGATGGGAGTCACAGGTCTGTAGAAGCCATGATCGAATTGTCACCTTCCTTCCCAACTCTGGCTCGTGGGAGCTGACGACCATGTTGCAGAGCTTCCCTGCACCGGCATGGGATCTAGCGATGAGGTGTTCTTCATCTCGATGATGGAGATATTCAGCTTCAAGAAGATCGATCGGCTTCACGAGATGATCGAGATCAGCAGGCGGCTTCACGAGATGCAGGTCAGAAGAGATTGCGAGACGGGGCAAAGGAGGTAAAAGCCTCTCCATAACGTGGGGTCGTGGGGTTAATCTCGCGGCTTGCGTTCCGTCTTTTTTAGCTGCCAGAGGCCGCAAATGTCAAAACCAAATATCAAATTCGTGCGCAGATTCGTGGTTTGTGGCCGCGCCGCTCAAAAAACACGGCCCCAAACGGACCCTTAGGCTATGTTGTTAAATTGCGAAGGCCCAAAATCAGCTGAGGGCATGTTTGGTTCATAAGTGGGAGAAATGAATCTCCTTTTGAGAGTTGAATGATGCGGGGGATTTTGACTAAACTGACCCTACCAGTTCAACAACCTAACGGTTTAGCAGGAAGAAGGCTTTGGGTATAGTAGGCGGCTGGACCGGCCTCCTCCTCCCCTTTTCCATTAGGCTGGAAATCCCACCAACACCCCCTCCCTCCCTCTCTTCCTCTCCCCTTTTCCGTTTTCCCGCCTATATGTCTATCATATGTATGGGTGTTGCTATCCTAGGGTTTAGTTTTTGGTTGATTCTAATTTCAGGTTTCTTTCTCCTGGCGTTTTCCCTTGTTAGGACTGTATCCGAGGACAGGTGGTGCTTCGACTGTATTCTGCTCCGAGATGGCGATTTCCTCAACCTAATCCCCCACGCAACCCCCTCTGCCCGCTTTCCAGGCGTCACCCAACATCGTCATTCTCACCCTAGGTGTCCTTTATGTTTTCGTTTATTTCCTGTTTTTGAAGAGTCCTCATTTTAACTATTGAATTTCAATAATAAGATATTAAGATTTGCATTTCTATGGTTGTTTGGGTTAACTTTGGTATCATTTGGTATCAGAGCTAGCCTAGCTTTAGTCTTATTCTAGGGTTTCCTAGCCTCTGCCATAAACCATAAATTTTCTTTCATACCGTCAAATACTCTTTCCACTACCACATATCCCTAACCCTAATTTCCCCTTGCTAACTTTCAAAAGCATCCTTAAATGAATTATTTTACCCTCTTTCATCTCCTAATCCTAAACTCTAGACATGCCACTAAAGAGATACATGGCCGAGCTTATCTCGGAGGAGATACACCGAGAGATTCACCAACTTTATCAGTTGCTTGCGAACATTGAGGATGAAATCCAATGAGAGTTTACCATCGACTGTGATTCGAAGAGTCGAAGGGGAGAACGAGAGAATCTAATGATGAAGCTGGAGATAGTGCCAGTTCCTATCAGTTTACTACAGACATAAACTTTTGTCCCTAGCTTCTGAAGGGGAGAAGCCACATCACCGAGTGTCAACTTAATCTTACAGACATAGTTTAACCTCAAAATCTTACAACCAGAGTACACTCAGGAGAACACCCAAGACGACTCCTTCAGAGAAAAAGATTAATTAAGAGCGGAGAACATGTGAAACCAATCCGCATCCCATAAATGTATCATAGCTAGGAAGTGTTACAAGTGACACAGATTTGAGCATGTTGAATTAGACTGCACAACCGGGGGAGTGATCTGTTTCACTGAGCAGGGTATTGTTGAAAATTTGGGCAATGACACAGTTGATCCGGGAGAAAATGAAGACTTCAGAGACAATTCTCAACTTACAACCAATGAGGAAGAGACATTATCGATTCCAGTTGACCTCAAGAGAGATTCCGGTTGAGGTAACAATAACTGTTCTAGAAGGTAGTGGCATTGATGAAGGGGCGTTCTTGCAGAGTATTAGATTTTGATGACTCGAGATATCATTTGACAGAGAGGAACATCGATAGGACTGACTTTGGTTGTCCAAAAAGACCATGAGCTTGAGAAGCCGTTACTAGACACATGTCAATTTCAGATAAAAAGATTTCAGACATATTAGATATATATAGCCCGCCTCCTGAGGTTGCCCTTACGGGAGGAGGTCCAACTTGCTGAGATGAGAAGATTTTTAGTTACTTCCAGAAGATAATCGTGAGTCATTTGAGGATTAGAATCGGTTCAATGGTGTACATCCCGATAGAGGATTAAACATGATGGATGAATCACAGTGGTGAGAATCACCCTAGGATCTTTGGCAGAAAAATATATTCTAACATGGGATGCATGGCCTTCCTGAGAAGAAGAAAATGCCTCTTACGAGTGATTACGCGTCAAGGTGGCCCAACCTCTAGAGATGTCGTTCTAGAGTTGACCCCCCCTGACATCCTTGCTTACTAGACATATCCAACCGAGTACAAAGAGTGGGAGAAGCATATTATATATTTATTTGTTCAGAATTTGACTTGGGAGAACATACGTCGTGGTGTGCCTCCAACTTAGATTGTGCCAAAAGAGGACGAATACCTATTCTATCAAGATGTTCTATGGAACGACACCGCCTACATATTTGACTTATTGGGAGCTTACAACATAATCAACCTGACTGCTAAGATGAGATAAAAAGCTTCGACGAATGAGGTTAAAGCTCTCTCCATCCTTGGGATACTGACGCGGGGGCTTGTAGCTGAACCGGCCCCACTCACCCTTTTTTATTGTGTTGAAATTCCACCATCCCTCCTCTTGTTTTTTTGACACTATATATCTATTATAAATATGTGTGTTGCTGTCCCGGGGTTTATTTTTTGGTTGATTCTGATTTGAGGTTCCTGCTCTGAGTGCTTTCCCTTGTTAGGTTGTATCCGAGGACAAGTGGTGCTTCAGCAGTATCTTGCTCCGAGGTGGTGACTACTTCGACCTAATTCACCATGCAATCCCCTCTCTAGCTCGCTGCCCCTGCACTTACGCCTCCTCCCTGCTGCCAACTGTCAGCTACCCTACCTTTCCCCCTCCCTATTTCTTGCTGCCAGCCATTCTACTCCCCTTCCTCCTACTGCCGTAAGCCACCCCTACCCTTCTTGCTGTCACTGTGGATCCATTCCATAAATCCACCTGCAGCCATTCCTAGCTCCAGCCTTCCAACAATCCCACCAAACCTTTCACCTCAATCCGTACATCCATCACTCTGTCCAGCCACAACTCCCCTGCCTGCACCACTACCTTACCGCAATCCCTTCTGCCCGCATCCCTCCAAAGCCTGCTGCAATCCCCCTCTCCACCTTGCTGTTGTTGCTGCAACTCGCTGCAGCAACCCCAACTGCTGCCATAACCTCATTCCTTCCAGTACTGCTGCCAAACCCTTCCAGTCCCTTCTCCTGAGCCAACAGCCTCCAGCCAACCCCTCTACCCGTCCAGCCACCACCCAGCACTGTCATCTTCACCATAGGGTGACTTTTATATTGTATCGTTTATTTTCTGTTTTTGAAGAGTTGTCGTAACCTATTGAATTTCAACAATAAGATTTGCATTTCTATCGTGCTTTGAGTTAACTCAGGTATCATTGAATTTGGGTAATTATTTCTAAAAAAGTTATATGATTTTCTATTTGTCAAGTTAACTTTCTATGGCAAGTGGAAATGTCCATGCTATCAGCAAAACTAAGCCGTACAGATCCACTTAATTATGGCCGATACTAATAGTTGGTAAAAAGAGTAAAGAGCTATGGCTATTTAACGAGCTTTACTAGTGGCCTTTGAAAGCATTGATTCCTTCATTTCCTCTGTTCTTCTACGTTTTTGTTCTCTTTGCACCCCTTCTGCTGTCTTTGTGATACACTATGCTTTATGCTAATCAACATGTTGGAGATTTACCATGACGTGATGTTCTTTGGAGTCACCGCGTGATCTGACCAATGATTAATGCTCTCATTGAAGCTTATATTTAGCTATGAAATTATCTCTAGCTAGCAACTCAATTTTGCCAAAATTATAATTCTTAAGAAAAATTTAAAACTGAATTTCATTTTTTTTCCTCTCTTTCAATGGTTCTCATTATATGTCGTATTGTTCTCCTTGGTTATGAACAGAACTCCTAGGTAGATTTACTTCAATCAAGTTACAAAAAGAAAGTAATTTTTTTTTGCATTGTATTGTTCATTGGAATGGATTTAATGAATCTGCATGAAATTAAACATTTGTTGTTTTGCTGCTACACTTATTTCGTCTCTCTTTTACTACTCTAGTACTCTTTCTAATATACATAGATGAAGTACAGTTAGCTGCTATTCGTGATATTGAATGATATAGACAAGGAGATGCAACACATAAGCAGAAAAATATATCAACACTTGCTAATTCGGAACAGCAATCTAGAGTTTGCAACATGTAGATAGAGAAGGACTAAACTAGAGGCCAAAAAAAGGAGCATGCCATTAGTGTTCTGGGGTTGATCTCATCAATTTTGGTTCCTTAATATAGGGTTTATTATTTTTTCTATAGTTACTATAATAAACAAAGATTTCATGATTATTTTTATTGTCAGAATTATTCTACGAATTGGAGGCCCCTTTATTGCCAATGGACTATCCTATTTTCAAACAAAGGATTCACAAGAATCATCTAATCTGTCCCATCTGCAGCAATATGGAATTATCAATCAAATTGCTTCAGAGGATTTATAGTGAGAAAAGTGATCATAGCATTAACAATAGGAACAAAAGACACGGGCTTTCTGCCCTCTCGTCATTAGAAGGCTTCATAGAGGATTTACCACCGCCTTTGTGAATGCCAAAACCTTTATAGTCAGAATTAATCTACGCATTGGAGGCTCCTTTATAGCCAATGGACTATCTTATTTTCAAACTAAGGATTCACAACCATCATCTAATCTATCCCATCCGTAGCAATATGGATTTATCAATCAAACTACTTTAGAGGATTTATAGTGAGAAAAATGATCATAGCATTAACAATAGGAACAAGCGACATGGGCTTCCTGCCCTCACGTCATTAGAAGGCTTCCTAGAGGATTTACCACTTTCTCTGTGAATACCAAAACCACTTGAAATAACTTCAAATTTAGCTTTTAACATATAATTTAGAGTGTTTTCCATCTCCTGAAACTATCTCAAGATAAGAAATCAATAGGGCCGCATATTGATTTGCTTAAGGAAGAAAGATTAACATCTATGTTAAAATTACATATTGAAAGATTCCCAGTCTATTGAAAATTACCAGTCAAAGGACTATCAACTTGGTTCACCCCAAAAATTAGATTAGTTGATTCAATTAATGCTTGTGTCCATGCAGTAATATTTTGGCTTATTTTGGCATCGGCGTGTTAATGTGTTAAAATGATTACTAGATAACAGAGGCATATCTTTTGGAGTGAAAGATTTATGGACAGATCTAAATGGCTAAGTTTTATTTTTGACATGATATCCCATTAATATCTTATACCATATGTAATCAAATTTTCTTTTTGTTTCTCTGGTATCTTTACTGGGCGTGAAATTACGGGAATGATTGAGAATATTGTTGTTGTGAACTATTTGATGCTTTATGATCATTAGCAGCAGTATATGGGATTATTGTTGTTCAATTGATTAAGTAGTAGATGTTTCTAACTTGTTTGTTGTTGTGAACTGTTTGATGCTTTGAGATCATTAGCAGCAGTATATGGGATTATATTAGTTCAATTAAATAAGTAGTAGACGTTCCTAACTTGTCTGTTAGGACTTTGAAATCGACAAATTCTATGATATATTGATATTTTTTGTAGTGTTTATAAAGTGATGTGGACCCAATGATGCTAGCTAACTCTTTTTTGTTTGAATTTGATGTGTGCATTATGAATTATATTGTCTGGATTAGATGTATCAACATGCTTATTGGTTAAGTTAAATTTGCCATATTACAATTTGTGGTCTCAATTTGAAAGTTGATGATTATATTTGTATTTGCATGGCTGTTCGAGTGTAGTTTTTATCTTTCTTTGTTCTTTGGAGTGTTTATTGTAAGACCCGCACTTACGAGTTTGTTTGACGTCTTTTAAATTTTTTGTCGATTCTTGATTAAGCTCTATGTTTAGGATTTGACTTAAAGCAATTTAAAACCATTTCTCAAAATTTTCTCCTTTGTTTCAAAGCCAATTTTTAGTTTGGTAATGACATGCTTTTTATAATTTAACAAGTTTGATGTATCTTAAATGGTTGCTCCTTTGCTTTAGAAAGATCAACTATTTATTTATAATTCTTGCTTTAACTTGTATTTGAAGACTCTATTCCGTTACAAATTCTTTCATTCTTGTAAGATCTGTTCACATATTCTGAAAAATTGTTTTAGGATAACTTGAGTGATTAAAGGATGAACTAAGTTATGCTTGTGTGGTGAAGTTTTGATCATGAACTACTGATTTACCATGCTGCTTCAGAGAATATAGCACAATCTAAGCTAACCCCTAGATCATGGGGGGATTACCGTGCGTGCGTGCGTTCGTCCGTCGTGCGTGCCTGCGTCCGTCGTCGGCTTTTGACTCCAACTAACTCTGCTTGATCATGTTTGAATTCAATTTAGTTGTGTCTGAAATATTTAATTTTAAATTTGTTATTTATTAGTTGGCTCGATTTGAGTTAGACCCTACCTCAATTGGTTCGAAGATTCAACTAAGCCAAAATTCTAATTTGGATCAATTGATCTAAAAGTTGACTTTATCTCCACGTGATCTTTTATGTTTGAGTGGCTTTTGATTGTATTATTAAACCATCAACCCTTCTCATTTCCTCATGTTAACCAAAACTTGTAATGGTCTTTTTCGAACTTCTTTTATGACATTTTACATGCAACTAGATAAGCTTGTGTTGGAAGGAGAGAGCTTTGTTACTTTTTTGTTTTTTTTTTTAAGTTATTTTTTAAGTGAGACACCATCTTACCACCATCTTACAAAAAAAAAAAGAAAAAGAAAAGTAACTATAATATTGATATGTTCATTTTTGTGAAAATAAATTCAATATCTAGAACATTAACCAATAAGATACTATGGTAAGAACATTCAACATAATGATTAGCATTTACAACTTATTTTTTTCATAGCTAATTAATAGGCAAATAACATATCTTTCCTGATATATAATTTTTCTCAAAAGGCAAGAATAAGGGTTTATAAATTTAATAAAATGCGATACATGTGCATGAGTCAAATAAATAAAATAAATAATAAAAAATAATTTAACATAATATAATTTTATTAGCAATTTTATAAAGCATGCCAACGAAATATAAGCAGCAGTCTGAACTTACTAGAAGAGAAGAAGCCTATGGACAAGCGCGAAAAGCAGCCTTATTTGATGAAAGAAAAAGAATGATTAGCTTCTGAGAATTTGAAAAGGGGAAAAAGAATAATTAAAAGGTGTTGAAGATGATACAGTAAAATCATAAAACTCGTCTTACTTCATGTTGCATCTCATCGCTTGCTTTGAGCTAACAATAGGTAATTTTTTGCTGTGTGCCAATTAACTTTATCTGAATTAAAAAAATTAATCCGTTTTAAATTGAACCTCAAAACAATTGTTAGCCTCATGTTTGTACAAATTAAGTGTTTTACCCGTTTTTTAGAGCAAGTCCATTTTTTTCTGTAGTCTTAGTATGACATTTAGCCACTGTCAGTGTCTTTGGAAAAAAATGTAAATTTTACCCATTTATAGAGTTAAACTTCCCTCCAGTTTTCATGATTTTGTCTCTTCCTGTCACTTATTGACAGCGTAGGTCGGAATATTTTCCCAAGAAAAGAAGTATAACTAATGATTCAATGTTCTGAAATTTCAGAGAATCTCAAGCATGAATCTAGAAAAGCTTGCTTCTCATTTGGTTCTCATGACAATTTTTTTGGAAAATTTACCACTCAATTCTTATGTATTTACATATCTAACACCTAAACTTTATTTTTTACATATACTCCACCTTATCTAGCATGGAAAGGCGTATTTCACTATTTAATAGTCAAAATAGTGGTATGTTTTATATGATATGAAAGAGTTGGGTGTTATAAGTAAACATGTAAATTGTAAGTGTTAGATATTTAAATACATAGCGATTGGGTGGTATGTAAGTAAATGCCTCTTTTTTTTTATCAGATCAACAGTTCTTTACAGTACAATTCTTTATGGCATATTGAGTTTGTTCCACTCTAGGAAGTTCGTGTGAGATTCAACGGGTTTGGTCCCGAGGAAGATGAGTGGGTTAATGTCAGGAAGTCTGTACGTGAGCGCTCAATACCAATGGAGTCTTCTGAATGCTGGAAGGTTAAAGAAGGAGATATTGTTCTCTGTTTCCGAGTATGTAATACTACAGCCTCAACTAAATGAACCGCCGTCACCAATGTTTCATATCCATGGTGTTTATCTTCCTCCTTTTCTTTTATTTAGGAGAAAGATGAAGCTGCCAAGTACTTCGATGCTCATGTTGTGCAAGTAGAGCGAAAAATGCATGATATAAGGGGCTGCAGGTGCATCTTCTTGGTACGATATGATCCTGATCAGACTGAGGTAAGCAGTTTTAAGCTTTGTTAGTAACTCAGAAACTTATTCCTGCATACCTCCAAGTTTTGGTGAAATGATTCTAGCTGGCTTCTCCTCCGTGCTATTAGCCAGACTTAAATGTTATATATCTTTATATTTTCACCAATGAAAGTATAAAATCATGCTAGTCAAGCATTGCAGTAAGACATGATTGTGCAAGCACAATATTTAGATATGGGATAAATATTAAAACCTTGACCTTAATTTAGTTGAAAGTTGTAATAATAAAATTGAATTGAGATATGGCCTTAGAGAGGGCTTAGTCTTATGGCAGCATTCATAGGGTAGTGAGTCCATTGGGTTTATTTGTTATTTTCTTATCCTCCAGGTGCAATCTGTCTGCCATTTCGTTAGTTCAACTAGGCACTTCAAATCCCTGCGATTTCTCATTTCCAAGGAAAGTGGAAATAAGCAACAAATAAAATCTAGAAAAAGAAAGCTCAACATATTAATCTTCTAAATCATCCTACCTTTCAAACACAGGAGGTAGATTTTGATCTATCGCATCCAAAGCTTAAACCTCTTAAAGATGTTGTTGTGATTGACTGAACCAATGCATGCAACTTGGGAAATAAAGGAGATTAATTTTTTAGGGAAATTTACATATGTAGCACACAATTCTTATTTATTTACATGTCTCACGTCTAAACTTTTATATTTACATATATTGGATTTTGTGCTTTAAATCTATGCATCAAAAGATGTATTTCACTTTAAAAAATTATGGTAAAAGTGCTATCTCTGTATGTATGTAAATATGAAAGTTTAGGTTTATAATGTGTAAATACATAAGAAATCTGTGCTATGTATGTAAATGCCTATTTTTTTAGCTCATACTCACACTTGTTTATGCTAAAGCCTTGAACTCAAGATTTTTTAGCTGCAAATAGGAACGCTTAACCACTAAGGGTGCGCTTGTTTCGTTTGCAGCTGTAGAAAAGCTGATTTGAGAAACTGCTGTTCAGAAGTTGGTGTTTCAGAAGTAGTTGATCTGTTTGAAAAGCACAATTCTAGAAGCGTTTGTAGACAAAATAACTATAATGCCCTCCGTATAGAAACACAATTGGTTTAAACTGTTTAGAAAACACAGTTTTGATAGTGTTTCACGTTCAGTTAATCCAATGATAAATTTTAATGTTATTTTTTGAACTCATTGCCATAAGAGAAGTCAAGAAAACATTAACCAAAATTTTTCTTGTCAAAATAATCATATAAATAGTAGTTAAACATAAACTACATTCCATCCATATAGACAAGTTTGCCTAACAAAAAACACCTAAAGCAGCACAGTTTGTCCTTAAAATTACATCATCACCAAAATAAAAACAACAACAACAATAAAGCAGTGGTATGATTACAAAATCAAATAATATTTCTGCTCTCTAAGGTCATTCTTCACCGTGCCTTCAGATGTCGCTATCTTTTCATCTTTTCACTCCAGTGTTGCATACTTCAAATCATCAACGGGGATAGAAAAAACTTGCAATCTCTATTTGTGAGATTTCTGGGACATCTAGAAAACTTGTGGCCAATATTGTCACATTTCTGTGTGGTGAACACAACATATAGGAGGTTGCAATCACAATACACTGCTCGGTGTTTGGTCCCCTTAGAGTTTGACGAATTGTTTGAGATCTCATTTTGATTATGTATTTTGATTATGTAATCCTGCAAAATATTGATTTGCACATTAATTTTTGTAAGAAAGACCAAGTTAGCATTAGCAATTAACAAACTGAACTCTTAAAGGTGAAGGCAAAACAATACTTGTTGAGCAAAATCTCTACTTTTTGTAGTTTATCACGGGCTTGAAGAGTTTTTAAATCTCAGGTTCAGAGTAAACACATGGAGAAAAATAATATTTCATTAGAAGAAAGCAGTAGAACGATAATGCAGGGGCTCTTGGTTGCCAGAAGCACTTAAGAGAGGCTATATATATTTAAAGAATTGTGTATTTTAAACGTCATTTCGCCACAAAACTCATTTCAAATAAAATAGCAATTGTTGAAGCTTGCATATACAAAATCCTCTTGTATACAACTAAAATAAAAGCGATGCTCACAATAATACCATACAAATGGATCAGGGAAACATTTACATCAGCTGTTCTACCGATCTATCCAAAAATCAAGGGGTATTTACATGTGCGCAAGCCAATTCCCTTCGGTTCTCGTATCTAACATCTGAACTTTCCTTTTTTTCTTTTATCAAAAAACTATTATACCACCCAAATATTTCATACCACGGGAAAATAATATCATCCGACCTTTAAATAAAGATATAAACCGATTCTAGCATAGGCAAGGTCTCCACCTTTGAAAACAATGGAAGTTTTTTGGGTTATAGATGTAAACACTTCCAAATATATTGGTATGTGTTCAAATCTTCCTAAAAATCAGATTAACTTGTGTTTATTCCATAAATAAGCAAAATATGCAGAGAAACCTTCTGCATATGCCTGAACTCCTTGAAAAAAAAAAAAAAACTAATTTTTTCCATCATCTCAACATCAATGGTGAAATAGAACAATAATGCCTTTCCCTTCAACAAAAAAAATGTGACTTCCAGGAAGAATATATGAAAAGAATAACGACGAAAAGATATAGGAGAAGGGAAATGGTTTAGTAGAAGAATATAGGAGAAGTGGACTTGAGATTCCTGCTTTCAAGTATGTGCATTTTTGTAAGGATCATACCTGCGGTGAAACGGAGACGATAAGTGCCGAAGTGAGGCAAGGCTAGTGGGGCAGACCTTCTCGAGCGGCTAGGGCGCGATGGAGCGTGGTAGAGGATCAAGGTTATTCGCATAACTGTTTATTCACGAACTGCGGTCGGGAAAACGGGCGAAACAAACACCTATAAAATGGCATTTTTAGCAAAAGCTGGTTTCAAAAGCCCAAACCAATGGGGCCTAAGTCAATTGGGCTGCACTTTGTTACTCAACACTTCAAGAATGCATAGGTTTTAAATCAATTAACTAAAATTCATCACTCACTTATTTAACCTCTAAAACTTACGGTTGTGAGTGAATGAGACATGATTCACATGAACGTGCTAAAGCTTTAACGTGCCAACAGCAAAACTTAATAAACACACACTTTTGAATTAATTTCTCTGCTATTCTAACCTTGTATTATTGCAACCATTTTTAAGTGTCTTTTCTTCTTTTTTAATGCCGTTTTTTTGTCTAATTTCAGGAGAGAGTTCACCTTAGTCGATTGTGCCGCAGGCCGTGATATTGTTTGCATTGATGTTATTGTAGAATGCAATTTCGTTTTCTCACCATATGAGCTTCATGCTTGACAAAGAAAACCATTGATTTCTTTCTGCATGTTGCAGATGTAACTAATCTGTTCAGGTTGATTAGGTTGCCATACTGGATCATGCTATGTAGCATGCTCTAATATTTGTACTTAACCTCAGAAAATAGCTTCGTCTTCTTTTTTTTTTTCTTTTTTGTTCAATTTTATTTTATGTTTTGGCTTTTTAATGCCAGGATGCTATTGTGCCTAGAACCCTAGGATGATATAGCAGTTTAAATGTTACTAGTCTTTTTATTTGGCTGGCAGGATGGGTGCTTGAACCTTACTTAAGATTTTTCACTTTGTTTTCAACCAATATGCTACGCATTGCCATCCATTGGGTTTTATTGTCTTTAGATGGTAATTCCATATTGTGTAAATTATGATCTCTTGGAATGTATGTTTTTTCGGGCAGATTGAGTGATCGAATAGAACGCATTAGAAATTTTCATTTTGTATAAATCATTTAACCGTTGATTTCTTTCCTTTTTTTTTTTTTTTTTACCTCTTGTAATTCAGATTGGCCTGCAGATTATTTTCCTTCCACAAGCAAAATACAATCCCCTTTTCTCTCTATGGTTTGACCATTTTCATATAATTTTATTTGAAATAGGCTGGTGTTCAAAATAGCATTTTTGTCTTTTTAAATCAACATCAAACATGAATTATTCACAAACCTAGAGCTTTTTTAAACAATTCTAGTAATTTCAGATGTTGGAAAAATATGCAGTACCTTCACAATGGAGTTGACTAAAGCATTGATGATTAGTAGAAGATAACAATATTTAAACCATATTTGATTAAGATTTATGAAATCAATACTCATTACTTAATATAGCCGTTCTTCCCCATAATGATATTAGGGATTACCATAAGCAAACCAGCAGCCAATCATACCTCAAATCTAGAGGTTCATAAAAATAAAGATAATATGATAACCTAATCAAGTCTTCAATAAAATTCCAATTTTGTCAAAAAATTAAAAAAAAAAAAACAATTAAAAACAAAAAATAAAGTAAAAAATCACTATATGCAAAGGGAAAGAGAAAATATTCCACTATAAATGGCAACCCCTATAAATCTGATATTTTCACAATTATAAGCATTTTACAAAATCAAAAAAAAAAAAAAAAAGGGATTCAAAATCTTGATGGTGTAGGTTATAAGCATTCTTCAGAACAAATCATGAAACAGTTCTTCCATAGCACACCGATGCAATGTAAAGATTCCTCGCCCACTTCTCCTGCAACCAAGCAATAATAAAACTCAGTAATCAGCTGTAAAATTCACTACTTTGATGCATATGAGATTGATAACATAGTAAAAAAAAATGAAGATTTACATAAATACCACTTAATTCCCATGTATTTACATATATAATATCTAAAATTCAAAGTTTTACATACATGCCATTTTCCCAGTCACACCCAACTGGGCCATTCATGAAAGTATATGTACTTCACTTATTGAAAAGTTGAAATAGTAATATTTTTGTATGTAATATAAAATATTTGGATGGTATAAGGGTTAGATACGTAAATACATAGGAATTGGGGTCCCTTCTCACCTTGACATGCTGAGTAGGAAAAGCAGAGGTTCTAAGTGTCTCCTGTGTTTCATCTACAGCTTTCTTTCGTGGTGTGCTGAGAACAATGGCAACCTGATCCAGCGTCGCCGCGACGGAGGTGATTCGATGGCCGCTATTCCACCTCCGATGAATGCCCTCGCTCGGATATAAGAAGTCCAGCTCAATAACCTGAAAATAATGCGAAAGATATGTAAATACATAGGAATTCAGTGCTATGTACGTAAATCTTCCAAAAAGTCAATCCAAACAAAGCCTTATGATTTCAGCAAATATCAAATTTAATATATGATAGAACAAAGCCTTATGATTTCAGCAAATATCAAATTTAGTAGGGGCATTTATATACGTACCATACAATTCTAATATATTTACATATCTAACACCTAAACATTCATATCTACATGCATATGACTCAAATTTTTAACATCAATCACGATCTTCCCAAAAGCGAAATACACATTTTCATGCATAGATTTATAACACCAACATGTTGATAGGTGTAAAAGTCAAACTTTGGGTGTGAGGCATGTAAATACATAAGATTTGTGTGGTATATATGTAAATTTCACAATTTAGAATTATAGAGGGGAAAGTAAAAAAGGAAAAAAACAAGGACCTGATCGGAAAAGCCCGCGTTTCGAGACATCACGACCGCCCATTTAGCTCCTGCAGTTGCCATGGAGGTGACATAGAAATTCTCTTTCCATTTTTTGGTTATCCATTTATATGGAAAGGAATCGCTGACTTTGTATGACTGCTGTGAATATTGGGTGCCTGGACCATCCATCATCACATTTTAGTTTTTTTTTGTGACAACTTTAAAAGACAAAAAATTATGAAGATTTACATACATACCATTCAATTCTTACATATTTACATATATAACACCTTACCTATTCATTACAAGTTGTACTTCATTTACATGGTGTATTTTTTGATGTGATACGAAAGATTTGAGCAGTATAAATGTAAAAAAAAGTAAAGTTCAGGTGTTACAAATGGAAATGCATAAGAATCGAGTGGTATTTATGTAAATCTTCCGAATTGTGCATAAGAATTGAGTGGTATTTATGTAAATCTTCCGAATTCTTACTGTAATTTACCTTTAGACATCACCACGAGGGATTTGCAATTGTTCGTCCCGGCGACGGCGCTGATATAATAATTTTTATCCCATTGCTCCACTATCCATTCCTTCAAAAGAGAAATGAAAATTTCAAAAAACTCCTTTGGAATCATATGGTATAACACACCAATTGATATGGACTAAACTGTAAAATATGACTTAAAAACAATATTACAGGAACAAAAAAGAATTACAGAAGTCACCTTGTGCAGAAAGTGTTGCGAGAGTTCGTAAATTTGATTAGTAAAACCAGTGCCTGCATCCATAATAAGAGCCCACAAATCTGAGCTGGATGAGACACAACTGATGAATAATCCATCTTCAAGTCCTTTCTTAATATGCTGAGCAATTCTCGCATCAGCAACACTGTGGTGATATCTGCAACAAAACGCAAAATAAGCATATATTTGTCCAAGGAGTCATTTGGGATTACTTTTGATTTTTATGCATTTACACACATACCAATCGATTGTTATGTATTTACATATCTAACCTCTAAACTTTACTTTTTAGATTTATACCGCCCAACTCTTTCATATCACATCAACAATACCCCATTCTAATTTTTAAAAAGTTAATATACGCCTTTTCATGCATAGGTAAGATGGCATATATATACAAATTAAAGTTTAGGTATTAGATATGTACATGGATAAGAATTGAGTTGGGTTGCATGTAAATTGTTTGGTATGTTATAATATGGTTAGTTGCTTTTAAAAACACTTAAAAATAAATTTTTAATTGTTTTTAAACATGCAAAAAATACACCAAACAAACATATTATTAAAATAAAAATAAAAAATAAAAAATAAAAAATAAAAATGATTCCAAACAAGCCCTAAGCAATAATAGCCAGATTAACGAGCATTCAAATAAGAACCTCTGCTTCATCGGTTGACGAGCATCATAAACGCTAATCCATTGAGTTGCAGGAACACCCATTCGCCCTTTCTTCTTTGGTTGCTCATCTTCTACTTCCGTCGGCGGCCTACCTCTCTTTTGACCAACTTGGTGTATAAGCTTTACCACATTTAATGGAGTACATGACAGGAAGCTAAGTTAGACGAAAAATAAAAGTCGAATTCGTTCAAAAGAGAGCACCCTTAGCACGAGAAACAAGTTTTTTTTTTTATACCTTTTGAGCGCCGTCAGTATTAAGCGGCTGAATATCCGGATTAGGACCAATTATGGAATCAAATAGAGAGATGTATTTAGCATAATTTGGTTCTTCATCAAACTTTAAATTCACTACATGCTCAAGGAACAATCTGAAGGGCGTTGGGCAGAAGTAACACAAAACAATAGGAGCTGTGGCCATTTTTTTCTTACATACAAGAAAACTTTTGTTTTCCCCCTGTAAAAATGTAGAGAACATGCATGAGGAAAAGAATGTCAAGACAAGAAAAAGAATAAAAAAGGAAGATTTACATAAATGACCACTCAATTCTCATGTATTTACGTGTCTAACATCTAAACTTCAAATTTTACATACCAACATACCACCTTACCTTCATGAAAAGGTGTATTTCACTTTTAAAAGTTAAAATGGTGGTATTTTTGATGCGATGTGAAAGTTTTGGATGGTATGAATGTAAAAGGCAATGTACAGGTGTTAAATATGTAAATATAGAGTAGTTGGGTTGCATGTATGTAAATGCCCCTTAAAAAAGGATAAAGCTTCCTCCACATCGACTAGTGGGTTGGTTAGTTCCATATGGATTTGAGCAACATTATCCAAGCATTTGCTGAATAAAGAGCTCCATATCCGGGACTTCCATCACAGGGTCATAAATGTAACAAAAATGCATATTTGCTTTTTAAATGTAATTTTATATGCAAACCTGAAAACCCTGCCAAGGTAAACGGCCTCGAAGAAGGAAAACAAGCGTGTAGGCCAGAGATTCCAGATCATCTCTTCTACTTCCAATCCTTCCTAAATGAGCATGAACACTAGCATAGCGCACTGTACCTCTTCATCATCAAACAAACACACCAATACAAATTAAGAAGACATAAATGTTAAATCAAGTCATTAATAAAAACTATAAAGGCAAATAACGATTTTTTTTTTTTTAAAGTATACCGAAAATTATCTGGTCGTTGGTCATAGAGAACATGCTGACCAGTTATAGTATCCTTCCACTTTGTAGCTGACAATTTAAATTTGCATGCAATGAAAAAGAATCCACAATTTACAAATCCATAATTACGCGATGAAAATTATAAGCACGCGCATAACTCGAAGCAACACCAAAAACTTATCGAAATACCTAAGCCAAGGTCAACAAGAAATAGTCTCTTCTCATCACGAGTTCCTGGAGGGCCAATCAAAATATTTTCCGGTTTTACATCCCCATGCACATACCTGCCAACAAGTGTTTTACAATGAAAATCATTTGGAGCTGTTAACAAAACCATTAACAAAATCTGTAAATATAGTTTAACAAGGGTGCATTTTAAGTACCCTTTAGAATGTAATTTTTCTAGTATGGAAATGGCTTCAACAGCAATACATGCAACCATATGAGCAGACATTCTGCACAAAGAAGATGAAAATTAATGCAAAACTTAAGCATTAAAAAAATGGAGAAAAATAAAAAGAAAAAACGACAATTAATCTGAAAAATGGACGGACGTGTGCGAGTTATTATTCCGGAGATCCCATAGACTAGGCCCCAACATGTCCATAACCTGTAAAAACAGCAATTTTAAGCCTCATTGGAAAATATAAACAAGGGGCATTTACATGCATACAACCCAATTCCTAAGTATTTACAGATCTAAATCTTAAAGCTTATTTTTTTTCACATTCTATCGCCCATATATTACATATCACATAAAAAAAAATCATTATTTTAACTTTTAAAAAAGTTACATACATCATTTCGTGCATAAATAAGATAACCAGTGCGTAAAAATTTAAGTTTACAGGTCAAATATGTAAATCCATAGGATTTGAGAGGTATGTATGTAAATTTTTCCTAGAATTAATCAGGATAGAGAGACTGAAATTTACCATGACATAGTAGTCGCCTTGGCAACCCTTGTAATGCACTCGAGGCAATCCATGAGTGCCACTAAGATTGCTAAAATGGGCAAGTTAAAGCTTGTGAGACTAATTCAAAATAATATATAAGGAAATGAAATGTACAAAAATAGAAGGACATACTTGTAAACTTGCCATTCACAAGGGGGACCATGATGACACCCCTTGCCGTTTCTACGCTCAAACTTTAGTGCCACCTGAAGTTAATATTTACATCAAGATACAAAAAAGGTTACTATGTAAAAACAATGATTGTGATCAACCTTATCACAAAAAGTAGTTACAAAATAGGCGCACTTCTAGAGCATTGATGCCAGAGACTCTTTCTTTGGCGGTGGGTTCTGAAATCCGGCGCCCAACACAAACTTGACCAAATCCTCCTTTCCCAAGCTTCCTTTCAATTTTATAGACTGGAGAATTCCCTATCTGAACCTGTAGATATTAGAATTAAACATTAAAGAAGCTTCTCAGAGTTTTTTGCAGATTTTATGGGCTATTGATTACAGGGATAAGAGATAGAAAAAGAAACAATCAAACTATTTTAGTTAATTACTAAGAGTATGGTGAAAAAATCAGAGGCCAAGGACACACATTGTCTTCATTACAAAAAAAAAAAAAAGGGAAAAAAGAAAAAAGAGTAATTTAAAGGGAATCTACATATCTAACACTAAAAGCTATTTAATTTACATATTTAGCTATCAAGTCAACCTAACCTATTTACTTAGATCCCTTTTGGGGGCGCTGCAGCTTTTTATAAAAATAGTTATAAAGTTGTTGCGGGAAAAACGACTTCATAGAATGTTGCGATAATAATTACAAATATTTATTTTTTTCAAAAAAAGTCAGCCAACAACTTTCTAATAACCACTACGTATTAACATATCTGATTGTAAAAAATAAATCCTCAAACAGAACTGTGGTCTGATTGGGGGCGTTGCAGCTTTTGTAAAGATAGTTTTTGTTGAATCTTTTTAGGACGTCGAGTCTAGTATCGTTCGAGAGCTTATACAACCCAGAGGAAACCTATGAAGAAAAGAGGTGTTAGAGGATGATTGATGCTTTGGAGGTTCTCCCTCTCTTTCATTCAGAATGATTATAAGAGAGGCGATAGAAAGAGAGAGAGAGAGAGAGTGTGTGTGTGTTAGAATATGCTGATGAGAAGAAGATCCTCAAGAAGGTAGGAGAGCCTCTACTTATCATGATCCTAGATGACTTCTCTCCTCTATCGAATAACAAGAAAAAAATATTAAATAATTATAATACCATAAGGGCCTTGTCCTTAGAACATCGATGAAGGAAGGTGATCTCACAAATGCTAGACGATCCATAGATGGACGTAAATGTACGATCGAGGTGACAAGTGGCATTTAAACAAAGTAAGGCTAACAAATCACCTTGGCAAGTCAAACCCGACATCTATTATGTGATTTTCGGCACTTCAACTGGTGAGGCTGGGCAATTACCTTGACAGGTCAACCGTCTAACTCAGCAACAAGCAAACATATTTTTAAAAGTGTGGGCTTCATGGGCCCGCAAGGCCTATCAACAAATGCTTGGCCCGTAAGTTTTTTATTGGAATATATTTAATTCCCAGATTCATTTGACTCTTCAAAAGGTTACTACAAAAAGAATAAGTAAATGAAGAATCTGAGGTTTTTGCATGCTGGAAAATTTTATGCTCATCACAGTCACAACTCGGCTAGAGGGTGGCGAAGTGCCAAATTAATTTTATTTGGGTTTAGACCGTCCTTCATTGGGGCAACAGTTTTCTTTCATGGGGTAGCCACTTAAGCTTAATGTTGGGTCTGGATTATCCTTTGCATGGGGTTCACAACTCTCCTATAAGGAATATCGCTTGGACTTCTAAGTAAAGGCGGATTGTTGCTCACCTGGGGACATTCTCTCATTCAATAAGGAGTCGTTCGAATTTACTGATTTTGCCGATCAAGGCCTCGGGCATTTATTTGCCTAAATCGGGAGACCAATTTTTCAAGTGGCTAAGCTATTTGACAAGGGCGAGTATTCTTGACGAGATTACTTAACGAACGATTCAAACACAAACAACTTAACAAACTGAACATGAACTATTCACAAACAATGAGCTTGTTTGACATCCCTAGTGGTCGTAGGTTAAGGGGTAGCTAGAAAAGGGCCCCTTCAAATTGTGCCGCCAATGATGCTCCCATTCTGATCCTATCTCAGGTTGTGCCTAGAGTAGTAGTGGCAGCACCTTCGTATGATCCCTTCCCATTAGGACACATTACTACTGATCTGAATGATCCTTTAGTAACTCATAAGTTTGATGTACTGAGCGGATTAAAGGGATCTAACATCTTGATGCTTCCTGACCTTAGTTATGGCGGTAATAACATTATTCTTTATCATCTTGAAAGTGAAATCCATATCCATGTAGAGGCTTGATGAGTCATTTCCGAACTTCGTTTGACATTGAACGGTAGTTTGACAAGGTGAGGGATAGAGGGCCGAAGTCTTGTGAAGCAGGCACAAGAAGATTAGGCCTGAATGAAACAATCTAGTGCTAATATGCCCCTTAGAGGTAAATACCATCCTTTGCTAGCTCTATTTTTTTCTTTCCTAACCGAAAATGATCACTTGATGCTTGAAGAGGTTCACATTGAGGAAGGTGCACATGATTCTGAGGAAGGCGATGTCAATTCCGAGACAGGCATGACATGCAAGGTGTTTGCTCCGTTTGGAGAATTGTAGGTCACGTCGAAAATGATGGGAGATACCTCGTCCGGACAAGTTGTTGATCATTGGGCGCAGTTGGGAGATCTCAGGAAAGAGCTGATTGCGTGGACTTACGAGAAGCTAGGAAACACATTGTAGAATTTTCAGGTGAGGTCGGTGACAACCTTAACAGACTTGCATGAAGCCAAGGCATGCATGGGGGGCGTGTATTTTTGGGGTGGGTGGTTTGGGGGTGGGAAGAGTTGAGTTGAGGTCTGTGACAACCTTCACAATCTCCCAAGAAACGCAACATAGACTCGAAGAGATGGAGCCAATGTTAACCTTCCTTCAACAGCGTTTTGAATTGACTTAGTCTGAACAATTCTTGTTTGACAGGCGACTTGTCTTGCAAAGGCTCCTTTAGTCCGGCCAGGTCAACCTGGATGATGTGGAGGAAGAGAAGACCTTTATATTTATAAATATATTTGTAATTTGATTATGTCTTGTACTTGTTCCGTGTGAACTTGATTTGTAGAAAGATAATGTTTTAACTTGACGGTTGTCTTTTGTTCAATTAATTTTGCTTTATCTGTAACTGTCATCTCGAAATCATTTTTACACTTAGTTCTGTGCTTGAGTAGTTGAACCTTCTTTTCTTTTAATTTTTCCATCATTGTCAATGGAATTAATTTAAAACATATAATCGGTTCAGATTCACTTTCATTCCTTTCCGCGCCAAGGAGGATATAAGTGGTGTTCTCGATTTTTTTCTTTTGACATTTTCAAGTAGACTAGAATTTAGACTAGTCAGCATAGCTCTTTATGCTAATCCTTACTTCATGTTGGAGATGTCCATAGTGTTGGAGAATAGCAATGCGACATTTTTTGTTGCAAAGTTCTAGGCGGGGTCGAAGTTGGATAGCAAGACTAGCTGATTTACAAATCAACTATGTATTTGGCAACATCGTGATTCTGCGGCTGGCGAGAGAAGATGAGGTGCCAAACATTGTGCATGATCATAAAGTTTTTTGCTACTATGACCTATTCAAGCTAGGTTTCTACTCCCTGTTGCGCGAAGAGATGGTTGACATCTTGAATTACTATGGGGTGGTGCTAATGCATATCTACCTGAACACGATTGCGATATGGCGTCTTTCATCTTATTTGTGTGGTCGCATCTATTATACTAGTCGGTGAACCTTTTCCAGCACCTGTTTACACCGAAAGCAAATGCCAACAACACAGTTATATTATCTTCCATGAAGGCGGTGATGGTTGGTCTCGAAAGCAAAGTTCGGGATTGGAGAAAAAAGTTCTACTTTTTCCAGAGTAATAGCAGTTGGAGGAGCCCAACGACACCTCAACCATTAGTGAGAGAGAGGTCAAGGCTTTTCCCGATGACTCATGAAGAGTTGTACAACCCTGATTTCTTACGAGGGTAAGAGATTAACATCAAAGAGTGAATTCTTAAAAAAAATATTATATGGTACATTTTCTGAATTTTCTGGGATGATAATCAAGCAATGCCGAATTTCCCGAGCATTGCAATGACTAACCAACCACTTATCTTACATGTTGTCTTTGTGAATGCAGGCAAAGCCATGAGAACCCCTAGCGGTTCACCTATAGAGTGGATAACAACACACACTCATGGATCTTTCTGTGCACAGGGATGCAAGTGAAATCGGAAGGTCGATGCCTGTGATGACTTCAGAGGAAGAATCCACCAAATTGCAAGCAGGTGCGGGTGGCAAGTCTGCAGTCAAGATGTTTGCTCTGCAAAAAGAAGAGGATGCTGCTTCTCTTTTACATTGTCGAAGAAGACCAATTAGTACGGTGCGTGAGATTACTTAGCGGATTTAAAAACTGTGAGCCATTCCCCAAGACAAACCGATTCCATAAGGCAAAGGTAAAATGACATTGTGCTCGGTTACTCTGAAAGAGCCATGCTCGAACAGGCCCAGAGTAGAGGTGTAGCTGAAGAGAAAAAAAGCATCTTCACCGACCATTACACTAGAAGCTGCCTCATGGGAGGACTTCAATTTTGAAGAGTTGTGTTGAATGTGAAAAGGGTCTGGGCGTTGGTGGACTTGACCCAGAATGACTATGTGAAAGCGAGTATATGAGTGAAGTACTTCAGTGGGTCCCGTGATCCGCTTGTTGAGCCAAAGAAAAATGGACAAATCACTTGACAGATATCTACTCCACCTACCACTCATAGAGAGTGCAGTGTCACCTTGGCAGTGGTGGACGTACACATTGTATTAGTCACAATGCTGGCAAGGTAAAGCCCACTCGTTAAGGGCTGGAAAAAAGAGTGGTTGACTTGGAACAATTAGGCGGGATATTCAGTGCTTAAGTTGTGGATCTTACAACGGAAAAGTTTGAGCTGCAGGCAAAGTCAAAATAAGGTCGCTAGCACGCTTGTAAAGCACTGATTGAGGATCTAGAGAAAGAAAAGGCAATATTGCAGGTTGAGTTGGAAGAGGATAGGTATCAAATCACCACTTTAAAGGATCATGTTGCAAACCTCCACTTACAACAAGCTAAAGACAAGCTTGTTATTTCTGATCAAAATAAGGCTTATAGGACCTCGCTTGGAAGTTCACGGAGCTGAAGACTAAATGGTGAGATCGAGGCACAAACCATAGCAACAGAGGAGAAAAAAAAGAATAATGAGGATTATGAAGTCAACAAGACTAGAGAATGAAAATCTCAAGTTGAAGAAGCAGTTAGAAGGCAGGAGAACACAAGCGGAATTCCTCAGCTTGCTCAAGTAGACTCTAATGTACAAGCAGTTGGTGCTGGAAAATTACGAGCAACCTTGGTCCACAAAGAAATTTTGCAGTGTGGTAAGTTTTAAGTTGCTTCCTGGAGCTCACCGAGGAGTTCGGTAAGGAAGAACGAGAGGAAGACGAGCCTTCACCAAAACTTGACCTTCTCTTCTTTAATTGTTGTTTTGTTTTATGTTCTTTGAAACTATTGAGATTGGGTATCTTTCAAATATAGTTGTAATCTAAAATGATATTAATAGTTTATTCCTCTTATATATGACATCAACATATATATTTGAATTCCCTCAATTTGTTTTTGCCTGTTGCGAAGTGATTCTTTAACTGTCATTAGTGTGTGTTGCGAAGCGTAGTCAATTCAATTTGCATTCTGAAATTCACATTCTGAAAGTTTACTCAATGTGATCTTGTATGAATTGACATGAAAATGTCAAATATATGTGTTTCCTTCGGTTCAAGTCTTACATTATTATTGGGCATAAAGGGGATTCCAAGTCATCGTTTTTAACGGATTGTACCACACAAAAGACGTATTCTTGTCGTTGTATTGGCAGGGTACCCATTTAGACTCGCCTTAGAGATGACTCGCGCTCTGCTCATTTCAATCTTGGTGCAAGTGGAGAAGTTTATTAGCCCGGACTTGACCTATGAATAAAGAATGTACTTAAGCTCACAAGAGAATGGTAGCTGCTTGAAGTTGAAGATGAGAACCACATATATAAATATTGTGAGCAGTTCGTAAGGAAATTCAAATGTCTGAAGTACTCAATGGAGTGGTTGTTTGATAAAGAAACAGACATAATGCTGGTGATGATAGTAAATATTTCAGCTATTGGAATGATTGCTTGCATTCCTTGGTCCAGATGAAGCGGCTGAATTTTTTCATGATCCTATAAATTTGTTTAGAATTGCAATCACCAGTTAAGGTCTGCAATTCTTTGATGTTGCTAGGAGGTGGCATGCCCAAGAATGTTTTATTTTCTTCGATTTTTGCCTTCATCCATTCAGATGTAAGTATCCAATGAATTTTCTTGATGTTGCTTCAAAAGTATATTTCAACAAATAAAGTTTTAGGTAGAATCTTCTCAAAGTATCGAAAGTTTCTCTTAAGTTTTGCATGTATTCCACAAGTGAACTGTTTTTAATTAGAATATCACTAATATAGACTTCAATGTTTTTTTTTTTTTTTTTCTGATTAATAAAAAATATGTTTATTAGATGTTAATAAATAATCTCAATATTTGCTAAGCCAAAAGACATTATATTATAACAATATATCACTTCCTTGATAATAAAAACAAATTTCTTTGTATCTGCGTGACGCATTTTGATTTGATAGTATACCAAGAAGGCATTCAAGAAATTCATGATTGAATACCCTACTGTGAAGTCAACTAATGCGTCGATCCCTGATAAGAGATGATTTACTTTAAGATATACTGAGTTTAAACTGGTGAAGTCGATAAATATTCTCCACATATTGTCTTTTCGAACCATCACAATATTTGTTAGCTAATCCGAGTATTGTACTTCTATAATGAAGTTTGCATCCAAAAGTTTATGGACCTCCTGCTAAATTGGTTCAGCTTATATAGTTGCTAGAGGTCTCATCTTCTGCTTGATTGGCCTTAATCTTTGTTTGATATTAAGTTGATGGTAGATAATGCCCATGCTTACTCCAGTCATCACGTATGTTGTTTGAGCGAACACGTTGCGATGCTCCCTTAGGATCGCTACTAGTTGGTCTCTATTAAAGCCATAACTAATTTGGAGGGTTTTGCATGGTGTCTTCCTAAAAAATATACACTTGTTCAAAAATTTCAGAGGCTTCCAAGTTACTGCCTTTATTTGCATTGAGTTGGAGGAGTTCCTCTTGTATGTTCTCCACAAATCGTAGGTAACAGTTTCGGGATTTGACTAAATCACCTCAGACGGTGATGATTTCTCCCCCACCAAAAAAATTTACAGCTACATGATAGGTGAAGGTCACGACCTTGAACTTGTTCAGCGCATGCCTACGAAAGATGACATTATCCATGGTTAGAGCATCCAACACCACAAAGTATGCCAAGATAGTGTAATGTCTTTCTCCTTCTCCCCAGGTTATCAATCAAGAGATCACTCTATAAGTCTCTTTTTCTCCAGAGAACCTATACAGTGGGTTTGAAGTGGGTGTTAATTAAACATTCGTCATGTTCATCTTTTTAAAGACCTTCTTGAATAAAATACGAACGAACCTGCCAGTGTTTATCAGGCATACTCAGAATTTGATAATTTACGATCACTCGTTAAATGAATTTTTGCCAGTGGGCAAATCGGCGTATGTGAAGGTAGTAGGTGGATGAACGGGAATGGTTATCTTTTTGAGGGTAGTGGAATGAATTTCTACTATCTTCAAATGCTTCCGATTAGATCGTCGTGAGGTTTTAGGTTTGTCTCCTCCAAAGATAATTGAGACTACGCCAACTATGTAAATGAATCTCGCTAGATCGGGCTCGTTACCGACATCTTCAACGGATGCCATGCCCTGCCTTCGAGTGTTCGCGTATAGGGCCACGAACTCCTTCAATTTCCCGACTCGAATCAACTCCTTGATCAAGTTCCTAAAGTGTCAAAACTCTGTATCATGCCCTCTTTATTCTTGGGAAAGATCACAGGACAAGCGAGAGAGATAGAAAGAAAGAAAGTGGCTCAAGAAAGGTTGATGAGAAGAAGATCCTCAAAAAGGTAGAATAGCCTCTATTTATCATGATCCCAGATGGTTTCTCCCTCGTCATTTGGGTTACAAAAAAAGAATATTAAATAACTATTGTATAGTATGGGGCGTGTCCACAAAACACTAGCAAAGGATGGTGATGTCACTGATGGCAGAGATCCATGTATGGACGTAGATGTACGATTAAGGTGACAGGTGGCACTTCGGCAAGTATGGCTAATGAATCACCTGGATAAGTCAAACTTGGCAACTGGTATGTGACAACTGGCACTTTGATAGAAGAGGCTGGTGAATTACCTTAACAGGTCAACCTCGATGGGTCTATCTTGGCAGCTAATATACAAGTTTTGAAAAATATGGGCTTCATAGGCTAGCAGTTCGTAAGAGCATTTTATTGGCATACATTTATAGAGTTGTGGTGGAAAAATTAACTTCTTAGAAAGTCGTGATGATAATTATACATATTTTTTATAACAAAATCAGATAGCTTTCTAACAATCACCATATTTTATCAGATTTGACTGCAAAAAATAATTTCTCAAACATAATTATAACAATGGTCTGAACACAACGCAGACATAAAGTTGCCCCAAACAGACCTTTAATCTATTACTCTGTAAACTCTATTTCACATATGTATGAAATTTTTTAGAAAAGGCATCTAAAACCAGCACTATTTGCAATTCATAGATCAAGAAAAAGAGAAAAGGAAGTTGTGACAATATCAGGCTAGGGGGAATGCCATCAATAGGACTAGGACATTGAAGAAGAAGGAAATTGATAATGAGATCTAACTAAGGGAGGCCATCAACAAGACCAACAACATCTACAATAGTCCCAAAGCTCTCAATGACTAAGAAAAGTTGAAGAAGTTGCAGGGAAGGGCACCGGTGAATTTAACAGAAAGGTGATATTTTTTATGTTATTTGAAAGAATTGAGTATTATGTGAATAAATAATAAAGTGTAAGTGTTTAATATGTACATTATATAGTATTCCATACATAAATTCAGTTTAGGTATTGTAAATCCCCCATAATTTAAATAATATAATTTCATTGCTAAGTTGCTTAGAGTAAGATGAATTTACATGACCAAAATCATCACAAAAATGAAAGGACATCAATAGCACAAGAGGAGAAGGAGAGAGAGGGCAATGGGATGCCATAAGAACAATGAAAAATCCATTCACAAAGGTTCTAAGGACATCAAGTCAGAGGACAAAGGAATCAATCATCAAAACAAAACTCAATTTCTCAAGCTAAGAGTTTAGATAAAAATGGCATCAATGTACTCTCTATTTGTTATTGCAACATTCATCTAAAGAGATTAGTAATCATGTTTAGTTTGAAAAAATTATGATTAGTCTAGAAGAAATCAGGACTTCAAATGAATATAAGACCGGCCAACAAAATTCTTGTCTGGCAGAAGAGGGGTACATCAATAATTCAATTCTATATAAGAATGAAGATAAAACAATCATGAAAATTAAAATGAGAAAAGAAGGGGATAGAAAATGAGAGATTTTATGATCAAACAATACTCCCTTATTTTATGTGAAAAAAATGCAAAAAAAAAAAAAAAAAAAAAAAAAAAAAACTCAACA
>NW_018164565.1:2851276-2853928 GCF_001263595.1 Phalaenopsis equestris
AGATTTTAATAACAAACAAATACCCCCTATTTTAATTGAAAAAAAAACAAAAAAAAAAAAAAAACATAAATAGGTGAGAAACAACTTTCTAAAAAATAAATAAATCTGAAAACTAGTCTTTAGTTTTGTAATCCAATCTTAATAACAACAAAAATGAAATGATGGTGTTTAAACATAGCTAGATTAAGGTAGATGAAAAGCTACTAATAGACTTCAAACAACACAAGTGATGAAAATCTACATTATTACAGAGAACAGGAAGAAGCTACTCATTTCTAATCTCCAAAAACACAAATGATTAAACGCAAAACTCCACTATGATAAAGTGCAATCATAGAAATATTAAGCATAACAAAAATATTCAGGAAGAAAATGCAGTGAATTGTTCACCAATCGGTAACAATTTCCCTATGCCCCATTTCATGAAAGAAATGACCTAAGTTCTAAACAATATGAAATAGGAACATATACAACGAAGAAAGAAAACAGAAAAAGGACATTCATAACATCATTCATTCAGCATTTTCTTAAACTTTGGATTCTGCAACTACAATGTAATTAAAACACACTGAAAAAAAAAAAATATATATATATATATACCAACAAAGCAATCTTGAAACCTAACATGACGTAGAAGAAAGAACAAACCTTTTCCGGCAATGATGGACCGCAATCCTCATCGCCGCCGCCGGGGACCTTATTCGCGCTTCTCGCACCGCTATCGCACTCTTCCATCCTTCAATTGCCGGCTTCTTCCCCAATCAAAACCCTAATCTCCCCCACCTCCGCACTCCAAAAACCTATCCTCCTCCGCCTCAGCAGGCCCTTTCCCTCACCCCCTCCTCCCTCCAATTAACAAAACTATCGACCCGAACTATCTGGTTTTGCAGAGCCCGCCCTCTGCAACCTCCCTCACAGAGCTCCGACGCCCCAAAGAAGAAAACCAAGCTTGGAGTAAGTCGGACGAAGATCGGCAGCTCTTAAGGTCTAGGTAATGGAGATCTTCTGATTTTAGCTCTGAAAATAGAAGTTTTTGATCGCGCTCGCCTCCGAAATTTGAGAACTTTTAGACAAAAAAGAGGATTTGGAATAGAAACAGCAAAAGTGAGATTAATGGCTGATGAACTAGAAACCGGGATCTTATATAGAGATGGGAGAAAGGAGGTCGGTGGCGAATCTTGGGGTGGGGGAGCGGTAAATTCGGATATGGCAGAGAAACCTGGTTTTTTTAGTTGAAAAATATTTTATATAATTTTGGAGAATTTACATTTAAACCCCCCAATTCCTATGTATTTAATGTGAGACCTATTTTTTTTTCCTTGCATCTACACCACCCAATGTTTCTGAAAAAAATTGAGTACGTAAGACCTATGCAGCGTTGATATGGGTGTTATATTTGCATTATATTTGTGTTATATCTCATGTAACATCCATATAAATTCTATGTAAACTACATGTAATCTACATATATGTGAAAACAGAAGCACGAAACTTATTTGTAAGTTCATGTAGGTTACAGACATATTATATAGAGGTTACATGGATGTTACAAGGAATATAGCATGAATATAATACCCATATAACATCTATTATGTACGCAGCTTTACGTATGTCTTACGTACACAAAATTTTTCCCAATGTTTCACGTCACATTAAAAATCTATCCTTTTTAGCTTTTAAAAAGTAAAATGTTCATTTACATTAATTGGTATAATTGTATGTATGTAAGAAATGAAGTTTAGTTGCTAGATATATAAATCTTAAAAAAATTTATGTGCATACCCCATAATGTTTTATACATTTACATATATTTATATTAAATTTAATACCTACTTATATAACATTTTATTTTATTATCATAATTACTAAAATATATACATAAAAATATTTATTTCATTTTAAAACATTAATATTAGTAATATTTAAATGTGATATTAAATTTTAAGTTTTATATAAATAATATTAAAATTTTTATGTTAATTTTTTAATGTGATATAAATTTTAAGCTTATAAAACATAATTATTTTTTATTGATAAAATATCAATTTTAACTTGAGGAAATGAAGAAAATTAGTGTAAAATGATAAACCTAAGGCTCTCTCTTTCTATCTCTCATATTGTTAAGTCGAGTTTAATTAACTTATTTAAAATTTTAATTATGGTCATCGTGAGAACAGTTTTCAACTCATATTATATTATTGTAGTAGTAATAATATTGATTTTTATTTAATATATAAAGAATTTTAAACTTAAAATTTAAAATAAAATAATTATAATCATTTGCTACGAAAGAAAAAAAGAAAAAACAAAAGCATAAATCGATAATAATATTTCATAAAAATTATGGCAAATGTAGATTAAGATTATTATGTTTTTTTTTGGAATTTTTCGTGTTCACACACTAATATAGTACAATTAATTCATGTATATATATATATATATCTTAAAAAAATTGGCTGGAGGCTATGATACAAGCCCCCAACCAATCTCATGTGTCTAACCAATTCTCTACTGCAAGGCAGATGCACTTAGACGGGCTCGAATCAGAGATCTCAGGGGACTCACGACTGACAATACAGTTGTCAGCCAAAAAGTCACGGCACGTGCCTCTCACGCGCACGCGCAGAGAGAGAGAGAGATATATATTTATAT
>NW_018164565.1:2855027-2859252 GCF_001263595.1 Phalaenopsis equestris
CAATCTGTTCACGAACGACGAGCCAATTTGACATCCCTAATATTAATATATATAAATAATATATTATATTAATTATATAACTTATATTATATAAATATATAATATCTAGTATATTACTAATATAGTATATTAATATATTCTTATTATTAATTTATTTTATATTATAATTCATAAAACTTAATTTTTTTAAAATATCATAAATTTTTTATATAAAATTATTTTAAATTATTTTATAATTCGAACAATAACGATTCGAACACGAACAAACACATCGCTGTTCGTGTTTGGTTCGTTTAACTAATCAAACTGAAAAAAATTGTTCAGTTCGTCTCTCGTCTCGTTTACTTATTTATTGAACGAATCAAACACAAACTCATTGACGAACCGAACACGAACTATTCGCGAGCAACGAGCTTTTTTTACAGCCCTAGGCATGAACTTACTTTAGATCATGACTTTCTTATTTCTAAAGTTTGATGCTTGTATGTATGTGTAAATGTATGTGATGATATTGTATGTGTGTAGGTGTGTGTATTTCTTTTTAATCAAATCCCATAGGGAAATTTTATTTCATGAGGAAAATAAGTACAAAGATAATGTGATTAATAGTTCAACTGACCCCTAACAATTTTAAAAGAAAATCCTATGAACTGTTGATCACCGTTGATCACTAGATACAATTCATGCAAAGAAATTAAAAAACACTATCACGTCGAATAAATGGTAAGTCAAAGCAGTCGCCTTTGATAATAATAGATAAGTCACGAGGAAGCTTAATGGAAAAAATGAAGTCTTGCTTCTCCATTCCTCTTTTTGCAGCACAGTTTGCACATTGATTTCCTTCACGATGAGTAAATAACCAGTTTATCTGCATAGCCTTAAGAAAAACAATTTTTTTTTTTCATTTGAATAATAAGAATCTAATGATACGATTTTTTCTTGGTACAATAATTCAATAATTCCCAACATTTTAATCACATTTAAACTCTAACCACATCTAATAGCTAAATCTAAGACGATTATAACAACTTCTCTGCTTCAGCACAAATAGGAGCATAAGTCATAAAAGGAGTAGAAAACCAAAATAAACAATTCCCAGTATGAGTACGACAAACTCCTCCAATACCAGCATTAGAAGTATTCCAACTACCATCAATATTGATTTTTAAAATATTTCTTAAAGGCTTTTTCCAATAAATCAAACTAGTAACAAACTTGCAATAAGAGGGTATAGAGAAATTATATTTGTCAAATAAATTCCTCAAGTTTATACCCGAAGGTTTCTTAAAAATACCAAAATGTAGCATCTTAAGAATATAATTCTTAATGAAAACAAAACATGAAAGTGCATAAATCAAAATATCATTGTGATTAACATTATTTCTAACAAGCCAAATATACCAACAAACAACAATACTGCTCTCGTATGTGTTATCTTTCCCTGTAGGGATGGAAACCCAGGTCAGAAAAGTCTTAGGACTGACAACACAACTAGCTGCCTACTAACTTGTCACCCAATGGTGCACTGTGTGTATGTGTGTGCGTGTTGTAGTTTTTATTAATCTATTTTTTTTTTGAAAGTTTATGATTATAAAAAAACTTAAATAGTAATTATCATTAATATTAGAAGGTGAACTCTAGAATATATAAACCTATATAACTCTCACTTATATAGCATCACTTAATAATAAGCAATAAAGAGACATGGAGGGGAAAGAAAAGAGATGGTAGTGAGGTATCTGCCTATAAAGAGAAGTAGAATTTTGGGTGTGAGGGAAGAAGTATTGCTATATTGCTACTTATAGTTTCAGAGAGAGACCAAAGTCTTGTTCATAGGAAGAAGTATTGCTATATTGCTACTTATAGTTTCAAAGAGAGACCAAAGTCTTGAAAACAAAGTTCTTTTTTAGACACTTATAATAGTGAGGTAGAGTAATAAGAGCAACAATGACATATCCTTTTTCATATTTAACCCTCATCTTCACAGTTTTTGATTATATTCTATATTAACAAATATGTCATTGCATTGTCTTTGAGGAGTATTGCTGCATTGTCTTCAGGGTGGTGTCATTGCACCATGTTCATGGTCCATTCACTACAGGAGAGGCTGTAATTAGCCTTCGAAATTTAGGTCAGATTTTTCCGACGCTAAAAAAATTAGCGTCGGATTTACAGCTGTTAAACTGTAAATAATAAATTTTAATATTTGCGGCGTATTTTGCTTCGATTTGCGTCAAAAAAATTGACATAAAAGAGTATTATGAAAAAGGTGAAAACTGTGATGAGGTTGCGATAGTTTTTACGTCAAATTTACGTCTAATAAATTATCAAAAAAATGCTAATTATAAGAGTAGAACTAATTCCGATGTAGATTAGATGAAAATTCGGTGTAACTGATTTACTTTACTCAACCCGCGCACCAATATTTCATTTCCTTCCTCCTATCCCTTGTGATCCTCTCCTGACTTTCGGTTTGTTGGAAACCTCTCCCGAGCTTCCCTTCTACCATTCTTCTCTCTACTCTCCTTCTCCCTCTCGATTTCGCTCAAAACTATCTCCTTCCCGACTAAGCTTCGCAATAAAGTTGCCATTAGAGCTAGATTGACGTCCAACGCGTGGTTCGAGCTTACAGAGATGAACAAACTCCCTCTAATAAAAAAACTTCAAAGTAGGTGAGTCTATTTGCATCACTATTATCATTTATTTGTGGCATGCATGTAAAAATTGATGTTTTAGTGTTAGGTTTGGACATACATAAGAATTTAGTAATATCTATGAGTTATAATATGCATAGGTTATGTGGTATGTATGTATAAATTGAACTTTTGGTGTTAGGTATGTACATAAATAAGAGTTCGTGGTATGCATGTAAATATTGCAGGAGTTAGGTTTGTACATACATATGAATTGAGTTATATGCATAGGTAATGTATTATGTATGTATAAATTGAAGTTTTGTTGTTAGGTATGTATATGCATAAGAGTTCAATGGTATGCATGTAAAAATTGAAGTTAGGGTGTTAAGTTCATATATATAAAAGAATTGAGTGATATTTATGAATTAAATGCATAGGTAATGTGGTATGATATGTATAAATTAAAGTTTTGGGGTTATGTATGAATATACACAAGAGTTCAATCATATGTATGTTAAAATTCAAGTTTAGATGTTTCCTGTGTACATACATAAGAATTGAGTGATATGTATGAAATTCATATATTAGTTGAATTCACGTTGGTTGGTTGAAATGGTGGAATGCATCGAGTCTATTGTTAAAGTTATGGTGATGTAGAAATATTGTCATTAGTAGAATTAGGGTTGATTGGTAGAAGTGGAAGAAGGCATGCATTGATCGGGTCTATTGCTCAAAGTGATGGTGAAATAGATGGGGATGTTGTTAGTAGAATTCAAGTTGGTTGGTTGAACTGGAGGAGTACATCTGGTCTCGTTCACAGTGATGGTGATATAGATGGGAATGTTATTAGTAGAATTCAAATTGGTTTTTTGAATTAGAGGAATGAATTAGGTATATTGTTTTGAAAACAAACCACTTCGAAGAAGTGTCTTATATGTTATTAACCAAGTACTGTCGAGTTCAATGAATAAAGCGAGGCACTTAAAAGAGGTTCATGGGTCTTTTCCTTCTATTAGAATTAGTTCCAAAGAACCACTAAGCATAATCATACACTGTATATATTGATAAGTATTGCTAATTTTTAATTATGTAATAGTTGCATTGATCTGTAAAACTACATTTATGATGCAAATGAATATTCATAGTTTGAGAGTGTGGATGTATAACATATTATATCTAGGACAAAAAGTACTGGCATATGAGTTCTTGAATGGCGTTAATGAATTCGTGCAGGTGGCATCAAAAGTACCCATCTATTGTTCTGACGGTAAGTTTTGGTATTCTTGTGTAAATCACAAAATCACGCTTTTCTGCCACTCGAAGTAAAGTTAGATCTTTAACGGGCTTCAAACCTAATTAATTATACTGGACTGCACATGATGAGCAAGAACTTGAAGTTCAGTTTAAGCAAGGTGGTGACTCGCCAAGTTGTGCCCCTCCTTCAGAAAAATTTGATCCTGACATAATAGAAGAAATGATTCGTGGTGCTCAAAGAGCTTAATTTATTGAAAGCGTTCAACACAAAGTCAAATTGCCATATCCAAGTAATGTCATGTACATTGTGTACTCGTTTAACTCGTTTAACTGTT
>NW_018164565.1:2859352-2867585 GCF_001263595.1 Phalaenopsis equestris
GTACATTGTGTACTCGTTTAACTCGTTTAACTGTTGTTTGATCATCTTAAAAATCACGAAATCGAACACTCACGCCTTATGATATCACTGAAGTCAAATTAACCAGAACATATGGGAAGTTTCATCCATTTGTTATGGCACGCCAAGCTACATAGACTTATGAACTTCAATACCCTGGTAAAGTAAGGATAAAGTTGATTGGGATGTGATTATGAAGAATAAATCAAAGAAAACTATTGTATAGTACTATAAAACCAATTCACCCTGTGATTATGAAGAATAAATCAAGGAAAACTATTGTATAGTACTATAAAACCAATTCACCAGAAGAAAGGTATGTTAGATTTTTTCATATTCAAGGAAACACAAAACATGAAATATTTGCACTAGACGATACTACAAGGATTTTTGAAGAGGTTACTCATGGTGTGAATTAGGATGATAATGAGGGTGAAGAAGAAATTTTAGGTTCATCTTCGAAAATGATTTCCTCTGATGAAACTTAATAACAAATGTATGTAATTTTAGATTAGTGATTACTACTGCTATTTTTTGTCTTTTACTTTTGTTGTGTTGAGACATATCTCTTTACTCTCACTTTTCCTGTTTTTAGACATATATGTTACTTGTTTCTTACCTTTACTGCACTTTTTTTCTTTCTGCTTATGATTATTTTTTTTGTTAGTACTAATCTTGTTCCTTTCTTTGCAAATGGCCAAAGATGGTGAGCCATCTCAGAGACTCTGTGTTCTTGGGACACTAGAGACCACCTACCATTGCAGGAAGAAGAGGTTGTCCACTTCTGCCATTGCTCCCACTGTTGCTCCCCCACCTAGTGCTGCCCCGCTTCATGTGGCACCTGCTCCTGCACCTGTTGTTGCCACCCCTCCCGTGACAATTGCTCCCGCACCCGCTGCTGTACGATCCTTTGTGACGTTTGTCGCTTCCGCACCTACTCCCTCATCTGATGCGTCTGTTACTGTTGTTGCCTATCACTTCCTTCTCCACCTACTCCCTCATTTGTTGCCCCATCTCTATGACGTCTGTCACTTCCACCCCCCACCCGAGAATATATTTGTTGTCTGATGAGGACTTGTAAGTTCTTTTTTAACATTGTAATATATTAATTCTTCATGCTATATATGTTTTTTTTTTGTAACTAATTTGTTTATTAAGCAGATTTATTCCCTAGAAGATGTGTGTCACTTGTATCTTCAAGATTATCGGGAACATGTACGATCAGTCCTATCTCTCATGGATGTAGTAGATCTTTGTAGTCGCTATTTTTAAGTTTGATTTAATTTTTTTATACTAACACATGGATTATTTTTTACGTTGCAGAGGTCCTTCTCCTAGCTATCAGAGCACCGCCATAAGATCCGTTGAATCTTCGATATTTGGGGCAGACATCGCTCTGGAGACATGTTCACGATAGTCTGTCGGAGGGGCGAGTGGCCTGCCTGGATCAATGAAGGGCTCAGTTGATCGCAACCTGGACCTCTTCTAATTATGAGAGGACGAGACAGACGAACCAGACGAATTGGTTGACGATGGAAGGGGCTAGGGGAGGTGCGCTCCATATTGGTGGATAAGTCCTCCATACAGAGCACTACATAGGGCTGGTAAGATTCTCTTAAATATTTAAAACTTAATTCATTATACAGAGTAATTTTGAAGTGCTAACCAATTTTATATGATAAACAGGCCAAGGAGTTGAGCCGTGTTTCCTCCGTTGCAGAGCTGCATGTCCGAACTCATCGACTTCAGAGGACTTCATAGTGGGTCTTACAACTTTTCCGATGTGCTTTTGTAAGATAAAAACCTCAAATTAAAAGTTTATTTTGACTCTAACTGTAGAAAGTGTCAATTAAGCCTAGTTTTAAGTATGCAAAAGGGGTTCGAGCAACTCCAGATAGGCACTTGGCCACTGAAGCCCATATTTTTGCTAGCAACAGTGACAGTTAGTCTACCACCACGCAGTCTGAGTACGATCTCTGGATTGAGGTGGTAGGAAAAAAGAAAAGAAAGATTTATGACCTTGGAGCGAAGGCCATAACCTTCAAGGTTGACATCTCCCATGGTCTCGTACTAAGTTCCCCGAGCTTCTCACAACCAGACCAGGAGGCTCTTGCCAGACAGGTGGATGCAATGAACGAAGAGATCCGTCAGTTGCACAAGCAGATGCTAGAAGACCAACATGGGATCGACTACTCTGTAGCACACATGGCAGAGATATAGAATTTACTTATTATTAATGCACACATATTTTTATCTTAATATGCATTACACTAAGCTTTGAATTAAATGCTAGTAAAACTATTACACATGCATGAGTCTATTTATTCCTTATCACATATTTATATTAATGCAACATTTAAATCATAATATGATAATTTTAATATTTACTAGGTCACAGTTGAACCCCTGGTTTAACCCAACTCCTAGTTGAACCATTAAACATTGAATTTCTTCTTCACCTCATTCAATAAACGATTTGATTTTCACAAACTTACCTAACCTCCCCCCAACCATGATTCAAATAAAGACACATCCATCTAAAAAAAAAAAAACAATAAAAATTTTAACAAAATTAATTTTTTTTTTCCAAATAAAATTATTCAGCGCCCACTAAAAACTCTCCATGTAAGAACTCAGAAGAAAAACCTCATTAAGATTCGTGTCCCATATCTTAACCCTTCTTCTATTGGAAACTAAATTTCCTCAAATAAAAATAAAAATTAAAAAAAAAAAAAAAAAAAGAAAAATACAAATTAGCCCGACAATGCTAAAATTAACCCTAATCCCTAAATCCATTCATCAGAAACCTCGCCGCCGCTGATCAAAAACTCATCTTCCACCTCCTCCGCCGCCCCCTTGTTAGAAACCGGTAACAAAAACTGCTGCTGCTCCTGAATCTCCTTCTGCCGGCGAAGCTCAAGAACCTTCCTGTGCGAGTTCGAATGCTTCGAGAGCACAAAAGTGGGACTCAACGCCGGCCGATACTCCGGCACGAGTCTGCCGGACTTGAACCTCACCCCGCAGGCATTACATAGCGTTTTCGGCCCCATCGGACCCGCTCGCCACTGCGGCGTTTTATCCGTCTCACAGTGAAGGCATCTCCGGCCGTCGGAGGACGGCGACAGAGCCGCCAGAGATGGGCGCTTGTTCTTCTTCGTGGCGGTTTTAGAGAGGAGGCGGAGGCGTGAGGACCAGTCGCAGGGAGCGGATCGGGAGCGCTTGCTGCGGGCTTTGCCGGGGAGCGGAGCCTCCACCGCGAACGGCGGCAGATCGTCGGAGGCGGTGAAGGGGCAAGTGTTTGCGTGTGCTGGGGGGGAGGAGGCGGATTTGAGGCCGGAGATGAGGTGGTGCTTGTGGAGCTCTTCGGTTGAGAAGGAATCCTCGACGAAGTTTGAGAGCCATTCCAGCTCTGCTTCTTCTTCATGCTGACAAAATAAATAATAAGTCCTACGAATTATTATTTTTTATATAGTTTGTTTTTCAATGTAAATGATTTAATAATATAAATACATGATAAAAATAAATAAAATTTATATATAATAATAATAATAAAAAGAATATAAAATGTGATTAAAATGTTTATAAGTATTGTAATTTTAAAGTTTTTAAATTATTTAATTTACATATGTTATATTTTTTATTATAAATTATATCATAGCTTGTATATTAAATATGTTATATAGCTTATAATAAGTATATATTTTGTAGTAAATATAGATTATAATAACTGATAAGAATATAAAGTTTATATTTAAAATATTTCTACTATATTTGTTTATCGGATAGCCCATTTAATAATCTGAAAGCCCAATTCTTCGTATTATAGCCCAATTAAGGTTTCCATATATTCAAAATGTTTTTAGCCATACATCATTAGAGAGAGCATATTGAGAAATGAACATGCTAAGAATTAGCTTAACCCAAGCACATATTAATAAGATTTAAAAGTTCTTGAATTTATGGCTATAAGTTTAGCTTAATATAATTTATAAATTAAAAGTAAATAAAAAAAGTAAAATCATTGAATTGAGAATTAAAGATGATTTTATTTAGACCGATTGATTTTATATAATTGAGACTAGTTTGTCGTTTTACAGGCCAAACTAATGGTTCAATCAGGTTTTTTCCAGTTTAATGCAGAAAGGAGTTCAAAGGCAAACCAAACGTACCATATTCTTGGTTCATACAGCTGAACTGGCATATTCGATCTTATTTTCAAGAACTTGCTTTCAATTATTTGAACTCTCATGTAGCAACGACTTCAAATATTCCTTTTTTTAGTCACAGCACGTTGCCCATAACAATTGAATCCACCATAAATTTTGAATATTTTTCATGATTATTATTTGGATCATTACTCAATGACTATTCCATCATAAAAATAGTCATGCTGAATCTACCAAAAAATTTGAATGTTTTTCTAAGGATTTTGGTTAGAGCTTTACTCAGTAATCGTTACCCACTATGAAAAGAATGTTAAATCAAATTTAGTAAAGAGTGAGGATTGACTAACCCTTTATGAGATGCATCATATGCTCATACAATCGTATTCAAAATCGTGAAAGCCTTGTTCATCTCAAACTAAGATTGCTTTTTCAAAAATCACTTCTAAGATATTGCCTAGAGATTACATGTTGTACGCATGCATAGAGATCATATCTTCTTATAAGTTCTTTATGTAAATTCTTCCATTTGTATGAAACTTCAAAAAAAGAAAAGTTTTTTCAGATCTCTTTAAACTTCAGGCACTCTTACAACGTCAATGTGTATATCCACTCCACATTGCAATCTCTTGAACACATGGTGTGATGTATAGCAACTAAATTGAAGTTTGGAGCATCAAACTTGGTGTTCTTAACTTCAAGCAAAGGGGAGTTTCTTTGATTGCCACCTAGGTAATTAATGGTAGAAAAATGCTTTTAAAAAGTGAAGAGTTTAATCATTTATTGGATGTCCATCATTTTCTTTTCTAATTTAGGTTAGTTGGCATTAATAGAGGTCACGCTTAATAGGATGATTTATTAATGAAAACTTTTCAACTGTATAGGCAACATGTGTTAATTAGGTAGTAAATGCAATGCGACCACTCAAAGAGTGATCATTAAAGTTATTTATAGAAGTATGGCCAATATTGATGGCTTAAATAATGATGTTAAATAAAGATATGCTAACAATATAGTTAAGAATGGCATATCCAAGAATGTATTATAAGTTCTGAAAAAGATAGCTCGAGTGTAAGTTAGTATATAATGAAGGTCTTAAAAATGATGATAGTGACATAAGCTAGGTCATAATGCATGCTAGGTTACAACCTAAGTTTTGAAGGAGACAAATGTGGTACAAGTGAGGCTAATGGTCGGGGTATTTATGGAGGGAGTCATGGTTAAATCAAGATAGCAATGTAGACCTAGAAGATGATTACTATACTACAAAAAAATGAGGTGCATGTGTAGAATAAGATAATTGTGTCATAATCCAAATTGTAGTGATATTGGAAACGATGTCTAAGATGAAAATGAGAATGTGATGTATACCTTGAGATGGTTGATTGTGATGCAATTGAGGTTTCTGCATAGATCTAGAAGTGATGATTGTATTGTGAGTACAACAACAACACAATGATCAAAAGGATAAGATAATTATGGAACAAGTGAGGATGAGACATATATCTAGAGCGTAGATATTTAATGTCAATGATTAACTCAACTATATGTTCACGAAGAACACAACTTGATGAATGATTCAATTTTGTATTAATAAATAATACAATACTTGGTGCATCTATTGATTGTAATGGGAAAACATATATCATTCAACCATAATGTGCATTGAATATTGACATGAAGACTCCTTAGAGATTATAGTTCGGTTATTATTCAATCTTGTTTTCTTCTTATAGATGTGCAATGATGTGTTTTTATGATGTTTTTCTCATGATTGATGAGTAGAAGGACAAAAGAAATTGAAGTCTTGGTTCTAAATATTGATCAACAAGAGAAAGTGGACTTCTTAATGATGGAACCAAACTATGATATGCAAGAAATAAAGTAAAAAAGTAATAGAGATGTTGATCATTTCAGTTATGGACATTCGCTTATATAATAAAATGTGAGTAAAAGAACATTTTTTTATTGCAAAAGCTAGAAAAAAATTGTGAGTTTTAACTTCGTTTAAATAGATTCTTTAATAACGAATTATGATTTATGAAAGGTCTTTCTTAACTTATAGAAGCATGCTATTGCTACTATTTTTGATTTTGGTAACATAATTAGGGCTGTAAACGAGTCGACCTTGAGCGAGCTCATGCTTGGCTTGTGTTCGGCTCGTTCGAAATTGTTCGTGTTCGAAATCGACTAGTGTTCGAAAACGGATCGTGAACAGTGTGTTTGTGTTCGGCTCGATTTAAATATTCGTGTTTGTGTTCGGCTCGTGTTTGACTCGAAATTGGTTCGTTAAAATTAAACTGAAAAAATAGATGTTGAGTGTTGATTCAAACCTAAACTAAATGTATGTAAAACAAGGCGCATAACCACATTACTACAAGAGTAGCTACGATTTAAACTTAAATATAAATATATATAATATATTATTATATAAATAATATGTGTACTATATTATTTATATAAATTATGCTACACAATGTTGCAAATGCGTGCCACCATGCTTTTCATACATAACATGTTTAAATAATTTGTATTTCAATTAATTACAAATGGATTAGATCAAGAGCTATCATGATAAAAAATGATCAGATAATCCCACTATTGGTTGATCGGATTGATCCAACCATCCTGCATATATATGTATGTATGTATGTATGTATGTATGCATGTATGTTTAAATAATGATATTTTTGCAAATGAAAGATTTAGATTGGTGGTATAAATGTAAAAAGTAAAGTTTAGGCAATGAACATGTGCTGCTGATTTTAAAAATTATTATCATGTAGTGTCGTTCAAGCTAATAAAAGTGAATGTGGTGAGTTTTCTTATAGTTTTTAGGAACGTAGCATCTAAGCATAATTTATTAGAAATTAATAATGTTAGCCTCTATTTAACATTATAATTTAAATATGAGAATATGATCATGTGAAATCATTATATTCATTATTATTATTTCAATTTCTTCTCAATGAAAGCATATTAAATTATATTTTTCAGCATAAATAATTTTAATAAAAATCAGGCATCCCTAACTGTTCATGAAACTCATTTTTAGCCTAAAACCCTTTTTTTTATTAATATATTTTCATTTGAATTTCAATTCAATGATTCCAAACCCGCGCTAGATGATAAGTTCAAATAATTCTATGGGCCCGTTTGGGGCAGTTTATTTGATGCGGTGGTGTTTTGAAAATGTACCTAACATGTTTAGGTAAATTGTGTTTTGGCAGTTTATGCATTTTCAAAATGTTAAAAATAATGTTTTCAAGTCGTACCTATCTAGGTGAAGTGAGAGCTTTCTGGGTGCGGTCTGACTTTTTCAAAAAAAATAAAAATTTATAATGGTGATCGCATCTAGCATATCAGCAGATTGTTCAATAAGCTACAGCTGCCCCAAACAGACCCTAAATATATATATAAAGTTTTGAATGCATTCAGAAACTTCTAGAAAAGCGAACGGATGAACCGCCGCTCTAATTACACCAACGGTTTTAAAATTTGAAAAGTTTTTTATTTAATGAAGTAAATAAATAATAATGAGGAAAATGAAATTACCGGCTCACAGAGCTCGCCGGAGAGTCCGACATCGGCGAGGCTCCGGTAAACGAGTTCATCAGAGAAGCGAGTCTGCGAACCACCGCCGGAAAATGAATTAGCACAGCTATCGGCGGAGCAGTTACCTCCCGTCTCCTCCGATCGTCCGTCTTCCTCGGCGGCCATCATCTCCGTATCTTCTTCCTCCTCGCCGGATAAATCCAGCAGCTCTTCGACGAGAAAAGGGTCTCCACCCGCTTTCCCCTGCTTCTCCGGAGACATCAGTGCGGTTCCCGCACGGCAATTGCTTTCCATTTCCCGATCAAAGTTAGGGTTCCGGCTTTCAAAACTCCGGAGAGGAGGGGAGGGTTCGTTCGCCGGAGAGAAAATGAAGACGGATAGGCTCATTTGCGTTCTGCAGCTGTAGATGGTAAAAGCGCGACCGAACAAAGTGGCGGGTACAGAGTAAATAAATAAACGAGCATTATTTGCATCTCTCTGACATTTATATATATATA
>NW_018164565.1:2867661-2870616 GCF_001263595.1 Phalaenopsis equestris
TTTCAACATATATATATATAATTGTAAATGTGTAAATATATAAAAGTTATGTGACTAAAATGCTGAATGCCGCCAACTCAGCTGTAAATATAAATTCCCTCAATTTCAACGTATATGTATATCAGTTAAGGGCTACCGGGTTTTCTTCTAGCTATCCACATCCAGTCCGCTGATTTTACGAAACTGATGACATCGGACGGCTTAGATTGCTCGAGCAATTCAACGCCGCACGTGTCAGGGATTGCGATATTTATGCGACGTGTTTCCGGAATATGAGTTGTTTATTTTAAATAACGAACCTCGAATTTTGATTTATATTTATTAGTCAAACGGAATTTTTTTTAATTGGTTTTTAATATTATTTTATTGGGAGTTTTCAATCGTCTAATAAATGGCGATAAATTTTAAATATTAATTCATAATTATGGTGGGAATGTTTAATTTTATTTTTCTTAAAATGCAACGGACATTTCTAAAACTTTATTAATTTTTTATTTTATAATTAAAAAATATTTGGTGTGATCTCACCTATTATGTTAGAAAAAGACAGGTTGATAAGAAAAATGTTGTGTTCAGACCAAGAGATGAATCGTTGCATGATGATGTCGTGCTATTCACGTCGTCGTCTGGATATATGGATGTCGGACGTAATACATTAAAATAATATCATTTTATCTTTAAAAAAGTAAAATACACCTTTTTCGTGTATAAGTAAGCTAGTACGAACGTAAAAATTGAAATTTTTATTTGTTAGATATGAAATTACATAGAATTGCATGGTATATATGTAAATCTTCCAAAAAATAAAACAACTAATAAAAAAAAATATAACCCAACGAAATTTTATCATATAAAAGTCAAATTTGTTCGTTAGAAGATAATTAAAAATTTTAAAAATAATTATTTTAAATTATTTTCTTAAACTCTACTCTTTGCTGGATTTTATATTTTTAACCTTTTTAATTGAATTTTTGAAGGCAAAAAAAAAAAAAAAAAAGGCTCTAAAAGCAGAGGGGGGGAGCAAAAAAAAAAAAAAAAGGCTCTGAAAGCGAAGGTGGGCAGTGGTGCTTTGCTTGGCTTGGACGCATAGCTACCAGCTTCAATTTCTTACGGAGTTCTAACTATTTTAGTACACTGTACACGTGCGAGCCAATTGACAAGTAGTGCTCTTGGCACCACCGGAGCCATGAATTATTTGATTTTTTTTTAATTATTTTGTTCAAGTATTTAAAGAGGTTTGACTATTTAATTTGATGAAATTATGTGTATATCTTGGTGCATTTTATATTATAATATCTATTTTCAAAATTATATATATTATTTATTAAAAAAAAATTATCATCTTCTCATTTTCTTATTATTAATATGAATAATGTCATTATACCTTTAAATTTTTACATAAATACCACGCTACTTAAACATAAAGACATCTTATTTCATTTTGAAAGTTAAAATAGTGATATTTGTTTGGCAGAAATATAAAAAATTAAATATAGATATGGTAGGTATGTAAATATATAGGAATTGGGTGGTATGTATATTATTATTATTATTATTATAAATGGGTAAATGGATAATGTTTGATAGGTCTACGGGGAAAGGTGGCATGTGATTGATGGTTGCCGGGCTCGTGCAAAAGTTAAAAGGGTTGGTCGGTGGTTAGCGTTAATTTAGCCATCCGCACGTGCTTGCTTCATGTGCTCCCGAAGCTTGCGGACCTATATCACGTGATTACGGCACGTGTGCGCGTGGCTGGCTGCGTAATATTCTGACTTCTTAGCATGCATCAACAACATTGGGAAGATTTACATATGTGCCACAGAATTCGTATGTATTTACATATGTAGCACTCACCATTGCCCGCTCACTTTGTTGAACCTCCAAATAAGATGCTTAACTGGAAAGATTTCTCTACTACGCAATAACCCTCCTAAGTAACTTTCCTTATTAACTGCATAATTGATTAGGAAATGGTATGCTCATTTTCAACAAAGAAATGTGAAGCTATGCCCAAGAAATGAGAGATGGTTTTTAAGGGTATATTCATGTGTTGAGAAATCTTTCTATTGTGCTTTTTTGACCTCAGTAAGATGAGATAGATCTTATCTTTTGGGGTCTTTAGATAATCATTTCAATTAGTGATATTGTAATCTTATCTTAAACTAACAAGTAATAAACTTATCTCAATTCCTCTAAGAATGCTATAGATTTATTAAAATTGCTACTGAGATTGTCTCTCAACTTGTTATTAACAACCTCACTATTTTCAACATTAAAGTCATTTTTGGTCATGTATATCTTTAAGTATATAACTTCTCATCTCTCTTGCCTATTTATTGGCTTAAAAATTTCTCATATTGATGACAAAAAGTAATAAAAAAGGGATAAAATCTGCAGTAATTCTCTTGTCTTTCCGCCTTCCAACATGTTCGTCCCGATTTCCGTCTTATAGCGTTCCGGATTTCGCCTTATGGATTTTCAACTTTCTTATTCCAAATAAATAAATAAGTAAATAAATAATCAGATTAGAATTTGATATTCATAATATATTTTTTTTGAAATTTATTTGAATACAAATGTTTCATATTCTCAAACAATATTCTACTTTTCGTCCAGCAATTACAAAAAAAAAATCCTGAAATCTGCCTTCCCAACTGTCGCCGTTTCCCATCTGCCGGCCAGCCTTCGGCCCGCGTTTCCAATTCGGAGGGCCGAACCCACGTCTCAAATTCCAAGCTGCTCGACAGCCCATTAAAAAGTTAAAAAAAAACTTATTTGTCCGTTGCGCTTGCGGGATTCAAATCGAGATCAAGAGATGATGGAATTACTCCGACAAAGATATGCGCGTTTATTTTATATTTTATCTACATAGATTATAATTATAATTATTTAAATGGTATAATAAATGTAATTATTATGATATATATATATATATATATATGTATATGTATATGT
>NW_018164565.1:2873758-2880540 GCF_001263595.1 Phalaenopsis equestris
TTTGTTCGTGAACAGCTCACTTAAACAAAGGAGACGAACACACACTTTTTATGTTCAAAATATAAACGAATCAAAATATTTCTTACACCCTTATTTATACTTATGAACTATCATATCATGAGATCTTCGTCGTATCGCTAGACTTCGCCAGAGCTAGTTCGACCATCAACTTACACATCTTATTGGGAGAAGGCATCAAACTGCAATAAAAGTCATTAGATGAAGACATCAATGACAAAATTCCACTGTTTGGAAAGTTCATTAAAAAATAAAATTTTTTAGCCTGTGTAATCAGATGGGAGGATAAATGAAGATGGTAGGATTGCCAAAGAAGGGAAGCAACATCGTGCTGTTGAAGAAGATTGCCAGCGAAAGAAATATTGAAGATGGAGAAGGATGCGTTAACAGAAAGTGTTAATTTCATAATATTAAATTTTGAGGTGTGAGACGCATCAATAACACCTAAATCCCCTAATTTTTATATCATAACTCTCAAATCTCAGCAGAACCCATAATTTATGAGAAATAAATGTACAAACTAATCCATTTCAGGACCATTTTCATAAAAAAATCTCTGCAACAAGGAATGATGTATTCATACCTAAAACCCATAATTTATGAGAAATAAATGTACAAACTAGACCATTTTAATAAAAAAATCTCTGCAACAAGGAATGATGTATTCATTATTTATCATGTTTCAGGCAGACATTCATCATCCACTAGATTAATGTGGGTAATATGATAGTTTGAAATCCATCATATTTTATCATAAAAACATTTCTACAAAAGTTTGTCCTCCTCAATGCCCCAAAGCCTGCCTCCATGAATTCCCCCATGCATGTTGTAGCATAAATACACACTAATGACATAAATAGTAAATAAGTCACATTTAAAATAAATAATACACAGCCTAAAAAATAAAAATATTCACAAACCAATATCAACTCATTCTTGAAAACCGACATCTATAAATAAATAAATAATAATAATAATCATCATCATCATAATAAAAGTAAACATTACTCGCCTTTATGACCTTATCTCCAAACTTAATTCAAAAAATTCTTTCTGAATTGTGGGAGACCAAAGTGATAGATTTAGCAGATAAACCCATAATAAGAGGCTAAAAATCCCATCCTCCTGCAATCTCAGGCAAGCCATACAATCAAGAAGCTCCACCATACCGTGTGAATAAACAGACTATAGTTTCTTAGGAAGGTTGTACATTTTCTTTAAAAACTTTGAAGCAGCGTCATCGGAACGATGACACAAAACCCGCAAAACTGTATTGGCTTCAGCCGGGCTCCAGTGACCTGAAGTCGGAGGTAAAGGGTACTTGGATTTCGCCACGGCACCATTCGTCTCTGTAATTATGTGTTTAAACCGTTCAATTAGAGTTTCCGTTTCGATTCTAAAGAGGGGTAGCACACTCTTGACTTGCGTTGCAGCCTTCTCAACCACTTCCATTGGCAGCCCATCTCCATCAGCATAGTAAACGTCTTTCAGTGCCTTGAAATCATCCTCCAGGATCTGAGAGTCGTGGCGGGAGAAAGCACGAGATGGGCCGCCCGCAAGAAGAACGAGTAGAAATCCATCGAAAGAAGCCTTCATCAGAGCAGTTATTACACGGTTTCGCAGCCTTTCATGGACGGTGTTAGATATTGTTTCCAGGTATAGATCAACCTGTTTAAGCAGAGGATCTATCCTTGATCCAGAGGCGTCTCCAACATATAGAGAATCCCATAGAACATGGCTCAGATCACTGAAAACTACTTTGTATGCTGCGGTTTCACACAATTGCTGAATCCCTTCCTGGCAAGCGGCAACAGTGAGATCAAATTTGTTTTCAAACCCATTCGTGATGTCTGATTCAGCGGATTCCACATTCCTTAAATAAGTTTTTATTTTCTTCCCAAAGTTGTCTGCTTCTGTTCGGATGTGATGAAGGGTGTTCATGCGGACGCATAACTGCAGCAGACCAATGGAAACTTCGCCAGTTACTGTTCCAACCTGCGAATTTCTCCTCTGCAGATTTTGTAATTTATCCTTTTTCTTCCAGATTTTTGATCCAATTTCAACTCTGGTTAATGAAGGAAGCACAGGAATGAAACTATTTCGTGTTCCTGAAATCAAAATCAAGTCCTTAGAGTGCAGGGATGGCCTAAAAGGTTGTCAATTTGTAGTCTTTTCAAACTTACCGCATCCAGTTTTGGCTTTTGTTGCATAATGTTGCAAGCTTTTATCTAGCCCAATCATCAAGTCTGGAAGCAAAGCTGCATGCATTGGTATAGGCAGCTGGAAAAATGCATCTAGGGTTTCGACAACCAATCGGAGAACTTCAACTCCAGATGGCGCACAACGGTCCCTATTGGTTGACTTAGGGTTCCATGCCTAAAATGTTTGGAAAATAATCTAATAAGCAGTACTGCATATGAAAATTAATCAAAATATTACTGTACTGGCTATTGAACTGAACTTGAGCGCTGTTTTTGGTATGTTTAAGCTTGCATGTAATTTAACAATCCTCAACTACAAAATATACACCTGCTAAACCATCTAGCATGAATACAAAAAAAATGAAATTCTGCTAATAAGCAAATTAAAAAACTTTAAGTGCTTAAATGTACCAATAAACATTCAAGCGAGCGCACTACTTCTGCAAAACATAATCAAATTTGAAGCAAAATAAATTATTGATTTGCTCATGGAATTCATTTGAACATTAACAAGAAGTTTGTACACAAATCAATGAAAATCATGGTACTAATAAGCAGCCTCTCTTTGTCCTGACCTTCACCATTTCAGCATAAGATGCAAAATGTGCTTGTAGGCTAATCTTCACTGCTTGATGGATTCACTTTTAAAAGCATTACGTAGGAATCAAATGGGGTCAATAAGAGAGAAGAGCTTGTATCTTTATATCAAATTCATTTTGAATTCACTTTTAAATTAAAATATGTTTCATGCCGTATGACATTTGATGTATTACGTGATTTAATATCATGCAACCAAGAAATAATTTTCTAAGCGAATAACCAAAAAAGGCTCAGCAGATAAAAAAATTATCATACCTCCTGCAGCAAGATCCTGTCAACCCACTCCCTTAGCTTATCCACTCTCATTTTCATCCAAGCTTTGCTAAGATTAGCGATGGCAGATTCAGCCTCATATGGAGGCATCTCCCGTATGAGGCCCTTACCACCATCTTCACTATCAACAGAGTCCTCAACAGCAATCTGCACAAGGTCTTTTTCTAACTTGTCCGCCGCCTTCAGTACTTGTACAGAATCAGCAGTAAGATCTGTGACATTGGATATAAATTGCTTCAACTCATTCCCAAAACAAGAATGAAGTGTGGCGACAGCAACACCAGCAGCAAGAGGATGCCATTTCTTTAATATTGGACTAAAAATCTCTTTCTCGTTGTTTGCCAGATCACCAATATCCTTTGCAAGTATGGCAAGAACTGGCACTGAAATGCTCAGATTTTTCGCTGAGCGCCTATTTGAGTCTACCTTCTCCATCATCTAAGTTATAATGAATCAAATTAGATCATCAATATACATTGCCATTACTTATATAGCCTGTATAGCTAGCATTAAATATCAAATAAATCAATATGATCTATTTGCACAACATACTCAGAGATATCTAGCATCAAATAAGGAAACACCATAATTTTATGGACAGCATATTATCTTTTCTTTTTTTAAAAGATGATTATCCTCATTAACATCACTCAAACGGTTTAAAGGACAATCTTCATCTAGAAAATAAAATAATAGAAAAAAGACCAACAACCTAAATAGCATCACTCAAACGGTTTAAAGGACAACCTTCATCTAGAAAATAAAATAATAGAAAAAAGACCACCTTAGTGCAACAACTGTTGTATATGTAACTTTACAAATGGATATTTGAAAGAATTGTCTGAATATCATCTATCAAACCATATAAGGACCTAAGCAATTGATGTTATATACTTTAATATCTTCTAAATATTAATTTATTTTTGACCGACCATCCCTAATTCAAGCAATCCACCATAGGATCCATGGCCTAACAATCAAATATCTTAAAGAGATCAATGTCAAGTTTGTGTGTAATAAGTAAGAAATAAGAAATATATGTATCATTTGAACCCGTAGCATTTCCCAATTTTCTTTTTGAAAATTGTGTAAGAGGAACAAAACTATAGCTTACAGTTTCCGAACATGTCTTTTATCACTAAGTTTCAATAATTTAAAGTGCATGTTTCAATACTTTCCCCATATTCAGTTTAAATGCAAAAGCCCCAAAAATTACAAGGCTCTTCAGCTGTAACAACAGCAGATTACAAAAAAAAAACTGAAGACAACATGATTAATGAAAAACTGAACCCTGAATCCAACTACCAATGAATGACGCAAGAGACCCAATTGCTTAATGGGAATTGTATGAGACACCAAAATCATATCTCCTCAATAAATAATAAAAATAGAGCCATGTTACTAGGAATCAGAAAAATCAACAGCGAACTAAAACAACTATGGTTTAAAGAAAGTTTTGTAATCTTTGAAATGGAACAAGATTGCAAACCTGAGCAAAAGATGTTCTAAGTGATGAACGAATATAAGTGTCGATTCTGCTACGAGCTACGTCAGTTTCTTCTCTTCTCTTGCGACGATATTCATGAGAGATGTCTTCCACCAGTATCTTGGCAGATGTCACCCCTATAGAAACAATATGCTCCATGAATTCAATGTTAGAAGCATTGAATGTTTCATGGTAAGTTAAAAGTCTTTTCTCTGTCCATCCCATTATTGAACTCAAGGTTGCACTTAGCATCTTCGAGTAAACCACATCCTTAGCTGATTTAGCATCCTTAGAAACTTCCATTAGTTGGTTATCAGCTGCAACCAGCAAATCAAAGTCCGTTTGCCCAGTTTTCACAAAACGACAAAACAAAATCCACAAGAAACAGAGATTATGAAGCATCTGAGTAATTCCTAGAACAACCCAAGTTTTCTTGATCAATTCCATCATATCATCAATTTCATCTATTATATATCCTTCCTCATAATCAAAACATGCCTCTAACAGCATGTGGTACAGATGGAGATTCAGGGGACTTCCATCTGCCCAGTGGTATGCTTCAGAAGAAAATCCATCTGCTGATCTGCTAGCTAAGGGCATTACAGCACTGCGAAGGACCTGCATGGACTCAGAATTCTTTCCAGTCTCTATTGGCCTCTCTGCAGCTCCACGAATGATCTGCCTAAGCCTTTGGGATGCAACTTCTGATTTATCTAATGATACAAGAGGGTGTAGAAGCAATCCGGCCTCAAGAAGCTTCAAATTTCTTCTTCGCCAAGCTTCATACTCTTGCTGGTCTGGAAAATCAGAATTTTTAAATTGCTGCATTAACTCCAGTGGCAAAATTATGGATTCTACGCGTCTCCCAAGCTGTCAAAAAAAGTAGATAGAAAGGTCAAGATGTGGAACCCATTGAGCATACTAGAGGTCATCAAGGTATTATCAAGCTCAAAAATAAGGACATCAAAAGACCAAGAAGACCAAGTATTGTGCTGATATTTATGGTTTCAAACTAACATTTGTTTAAAGATGCTAGAACTTGATAGGTTAAAAACACAAACACTACATGCACTCAACAATAGAAAAGGAAGAAGTTAAAAAAAAAGGTTAGCTTAAAGAACCAATTTTCTTCAAAAAAATCTCTTGCAAGGCCAAGGCAGGAATAACATACAAATCAAAGTAAATTAGGTGATAATGGGACATATCAACCACATAACAGGGATTGTAATGCAGTAGAGATCAGACAAAAAAAAAAAACATAAAACTTCTCACCTAATAAAAAGAAATCAAGTCTGACACAATGCTCAGCATAAACCATATGCGTGCTGCCCAAACTTGCCTTTGATGCCATATGAATTTTGTTCTTGCTTGGAAACAGCCATATTTCCTTAAACATAATGTCAAGTAGTAAAAGGGTAAAAGATTATCATTCACGGTCGAGGTAACAGGCGTTTAGACACCAAGGGTAAAAAACAAGACAGCCTAATAGCTTTTTAGGAAAAATATAATCGAGGAATTACCACACTAGCTAAATGCACTATGAGAGCAAACATGTCATTTTATGGATTTGAAAAAGGTACTCAAGAGTTCTACAAACTCTTGTGTGAAAATGCATAACAAACAATAATGTTGCAGTGCAACAAACTCACTTCATTATTTCAAAACTCAAAATTACAAATAATGGCCAGAATACATAACAAACAATAATGTTGCCGTGCAACAAACTCACTTTATTATTTCAAAACTCAAAATTACAAATAATGGCCAGGAATTGGATACAAAAAACAAAGAACCCGTGCGGCGGTGATTTGAATGACATCGAAACATAGATAATTTCCAAACATAGATAATTGGGAATAAAGAGCGAACCACGTAACAGGAACAAATGCCAGACGATATGTCAGAAACCCAATACAAGCACTGTAGCTCACCTGGCTAGCAGAGATCCTGAGCAGCCCACGCCGGATCCGCGAATCAGTTTGCTCTGACACTCTCATCTGCACCCTCATGAGCTCCCCAATTGTCATTGGCTTCTTCACCGTCCTAGAGGGGCTGCTCTCCTTCCCGTCGCTCTTCTTCGACGATTTCAACCCCAACGCCTTCTTCATCTTGCTAGCAGCCGTCGAAGTTAGAGATCTCTGAATCGACGGCGACGGAGACTGCGACAGCGACGAAGCGGATGACAACGACCTCTCCGCCGACGA
>NW_018164565.1:2880640-2885527 GCF_001263595.1 Phalaenopsis equestris
ATAATCTGTTGATAAGTTGATTAAAAATAATCTACCGATAAGCTTGGTGCGGTGTCTACTACAAATTTTTATTTTTTTGGAAAAGTCATACCACAGCCAGAAAGCTGTCACCGCACCTAGACATGTGCGGTGTGAAAATATTATTTTCAGCGTTTTGAAAACGCATAAGCTGTCAAAACGCAGTTTACCCAAACAGGCCAGGTGTGTTTTCAAAACGCCACTGCACCAAATAAGCTGCCCCAAACAGACCCTTAATCTAAAAACATCAGGTGGAAGACCTGAGAAAATTTTTGCGAGTATCTTCAAGAGAGAACATTTTGTTGTGTAAACAAAACAATATAAGTAATAATGAAATACATTGAAACACTTTGAGCTCAAACTCAATTGAGAGGCAAGGGTGTAAAGTTCCTTAAAGACCAGAGATACCTCTCTCTCACTCAAAGTGAACATAAATAGCACGATAACACTAGTTTAAATTTACTCAAATAAAGATCGTATGGATGAAAATCAAGCAGCTTGATAATATCACTCCTTAATATGCTTGATGATGTCTCGATTATTATCATAAGAAATGAACATGAATCAAACTTAAACACTATTTTGAATCTGAGCATGTTATCATTTTTTATCAAACTCATGAATGAAAATTATATCATGGCTATATAGTAGTTTCCGTGAGAAAGAGAGAGATTAATATCATTCCATTTAATCTGAAAACGTTAGCTAGAAAACCTGCGAAAATTTTTGCAGTATCTTCAAGAGAGAACATATTGTTGTGTCTGTAGACAAATGGGTTAGAAATAGTGATAATAAAAAATTTACTCTCAAATAAGACGAAGAGATCATAAATTAAGTGATCTTTTGCCAAATTTTTGCAGTCAGTGATACGTATATCAACGCGAATATCAAAGCATATAAAAGGTATGATGAAACACATATTTTCCACAAATCTCATTAGATAAAGTAACATATTTAGCATGAGCAACAAAGAAGACCATGACAGAAAAAATGGACAAAGATTGTCCATTGAATTATTCTCAATATAGAGCATATGCTAGCCATGTACCCTTAAAGGACCCGAAAAATGCAACTTGAGAGAAAAAAAATATAGTCACCATCATAAAGCCCGAGCTATGTTCTTGAACTCATTCAAACAAGTCCGTAAAATCTTTTCTCGCTTTTGAAGAGATAGCCGTTCGCTTTGAAGGACATCAATTGCACTAGGTGCTACAAACATGTCCATAAATTTCTCATCTGTCACAGCAAAGAGTTCCAAACCAAGTGCCACTATCAATCGTTCCCGGCTACAGATCAAATGAACATCAAAATACAGATTTATTAGATATTTACTAAGTTGATAATTCACAGTACTACTATATTAAGTCATATGAAACTAATCCTTCTATCAGTTTTAGAAACATACCATGGAGTCAAGAAACCAGAATTTAAGGCTGATGAAACACTTCTTTCAATCAGAACCTCACGAATTCGTGCAAAGTGCTGAGCTGCCAAAGAGCAAATATCAATATAAGATGACCCAGATTTAGCTATATCAACAAACAGAAGGCCAGAATTCTGGTTTCTGATGGCATCTGAATTCCTTCCAGTGTTTACAGTTCTAGCTTGGCGTTTTCTTCCACCCACATCCAAACAGTTCCCATTCTCCTTCTTCCTAACCCCTAAAACAGCTGCATCGATAGGCAGATCTGGCGAAGGTGTCTCAGGAATTGTCATCTGACTCTCTTTCAGTGCCTCCATGGACTCCATTTTTTTCCCAGGTGTTTTGTTCTGTAGATTTTTAGGTGGCACATTTTCCTGATCCATCTCTTCTTGTACCCCTCCGGGGTCTGACAGATCAAGGAAGTATGAGATGCTTTGAAGCTGGTTGGATGTAGAATATGGGCTTGAACCAGAGCGAATCCCACCCATGAAGTCAGGTTCATAGCAGACTTGAGAGTATGGGCTAGTTACAGAATCAAGGTGGTGTCGCACTAGTTGCTTGCAATGCTTAGAGAGATCATTAACAAAGCTATGGTATGAGCGCCTTAGAGCAGCATGAAATCCAATGTATCCATCCATATCCCCATTTTTTTTCCAATCTATATGACAATACAATTACAAAGTTAAAATGATGACATGAAAATGATGCAAAATCTTAAGAAAACTACAAATTTAATATGCTTACAGTCAGAGTCATGATTGCGGTTTCGTTCTGCTGCCAACTCAAAGAGACACCTCAAAACGAAAGCAAGACGTTCACAAGCTGTATCAAGAATAGGAGCGAACCATGCTCGTGCAGCCGCGCGGGCTATCTCGGCCGCCGCCTCCACTACTCCACCGCCACCGCCTCTGCCAGCATGTGCAAGCAAAATATTTGCAACCTGGCTCATAGTTATTGAGGCTGAATCAAACTTCTAGTAACATACAAGAGCAAAGATGAATTCACAAATAGATAATAGCCTATACACTACCTTCTCCCTCGAAACCGGCGGGCATTCAATGGAGTATGTAGCACACCGAAACTCATGCATTACTCTCTCAAACGCCGCACCGCCGTATAATCTAAGATTACAATTTGGAGGCTTCACAGCCGTATTGACACCAGGCCAACTCCCAAAACCACTCTCTTGCTGCTCTTCAACACTTGATTTCCCCCATTGCTCAGGAGCAGGATCTGCTGCACCATCTATCAATGCACCCTTCAAAAAAATTTAACATTTTTTCAACAAAATTTAATTTTTTTTTTCAACAAGAGGTGGAAATAGAGGCAAAACAAGAAGGGGGAATTACAAAGCCTTCATACCACATGTGTGCAGATAGAAGCTGTGTGAAGCATTGCAGACTTCCGAAGGTGGGAGATATCAGAAGTGGCCTGTAACTTGTACTCTATTCTACCTAACTCAGAAGAGACTTCACTGCAACGCTGCTCTAGTAATGCTAGTGTTGCTGGAGCAGCTTCTTTGTACCTCTTCTGGAGTTCGCATTCCAAAAATTTTCTGAGAGAACCAAAACCAATAAACGGTTCAAATTTCTCTTCGTTAAATCCTCCTTTTACATTCTGGCGTAGATGATGAAGGATGTCTATGTCCACCTGAGAAATTTGCCTGCGAAACTCCTCGTTAGTAACCGTTCCCCTATCTTTAGGAAGCGCCACAAAAAAAGGGTGAATGTTGTCTCCAAGATAGCCACTTGCGCTCAGGTAGCGATCAACTTCCCAGCTCTCATTGAACTCCTGCACGCATTTTCATCACCTTTATTAAGGCTCAGATATCAGCTTAAAAAACAAGGATTGCTCAAAGATAGAGTCATTTTTGGCTTGGATCAAGTGCAAACCAAGTCAAACAAGCCAATTTACGGGCGAAATTTTGAGTAGGGACTGAATAGAATCGAGCAATGGAGATCGGCTAAGTTACAAATATTAGGCATATACCTGTACATATGAATACTTGAACACATATTTCTGTTTCTATTTTGATTTGAATGAACACTTATATGTACTTATGTAAGTTAAACCAAGAGGTTGTTTGGGGCAGTTGCAACTGATTGAAGAAGTAGCTGTGAAGTTGTTGTAGAAGTTGTTCAAGAGGCTGCGAAGACTATTACAAATATTTTTTTTTTCAAAAAATTAAATTACAATTTTTTGGTAGGCACCGAATTTATCCATAATAGACACATTTTTCCCACCACAGTTTCTTGAAAAAGCAGCCAAAAAATTGTTTCCCCAAACGCCCAAACGGTGCGGTCAAGACCAAAGATAGATTTACTAAATCCAAGAAAAATTATCTTTTTTTTTTCTATCTGGCAAAAATCCAACTTAAAATATTACAAAACAGACTCTAAGAATTTGTATCGAGAGATTGGAAACTAATCCATATCAAATTGATGTTAATAAGCCATGTCTGGTTCAAAACGAGCCAAACATTAACAAAAATTAGCTCAGCTTGAGATTGGAGAAAATAACTTCAATGTGATGCTAAGCTAGAGTCGAATTGAGTTACCGGACCTAAGCCTAAGCATGCAACATTTGAAAATAAAGAAATTTGAAAAAGATCATGAATTATATACCTTCAGGCGGTTGTCAAACTTGGATACAACAATTATGGTTCTTTTGAAAGTGGGGTCAATTTCCCTAATAGAATCTAACCACAGAGAAGAGCACCATTCAACACTGCTCTGTTGAAGGAACAGGAGAAGGCGGTGTGGTGGACTGGCCAAAGCTTTCACCATTGATAAAATCTCATCAGGTGTATTTTCTGGCTCACCCTTCTTCGCCTGCAAAAAGAAAGTTTAATGCAAATAATAAAAAAAAAAAACATAGAATGCATCTTCCCTTTCATGGATTTAGTTAAAAGAATCACCTTTAGAACAAAACCAGGAGTGTCGATAATGGTGAGATTGGGGCAGTGAGCATACTCAGCTCTCATGACAATTGGCTTCGAAGAAACTGCAGCATTCATCTTCCTCAGGTGTGCCTCAGTGCGTGATCGGATTAGATCCGCAATAGCCGTACCTGAAACCACTGAACCTCCGTACTCCTCCGAATCCTCGTCCTTAAAGAACCCAGTGAATTCAAGTTCAGTAACTCAACAAAACCCACAATCCATGAAAAAATTTCAGAAAAAAGAATCAAACCCTAAAAATGGGCCGCATTCCAAGAACTTAACAGGAATTGCAACCCTAGATCTAATAAACATTGAAAAACCTAATAAACTTAAAGAAAGAAACCTGGAAGCGACATCGGGGCTCGAGGGACGACGGATCGTGGACCATCTGGAGGACGAGAGGGCGACGCGTGCCCATCTCGACCTCGCGGACATTGAAGCGGAAGCCGAGCAGGGCTTCGAGGAGCGAACTCTTTCCATCGGATTGGCCGCCGATAGAAAAAAA
>NW_018164565.1:2885755-2890835 GCF_001263595.1 Phalaenopsis equestris
GAAAGGGGATGTGAAGGAGATTAAAACTAGCCGTTAGGGATTTTTCAAACTAACAATGCACCCTCGGCCAGCGCAGTAGCCGTTCTAACCCTAAATCTAAAAAACTAGTCTTCAAATTTGTACTAGTGTACCATGTGATATGATTCACACTATTATCTTAATAGATAATGAATACAATATTTTCTTCTATAATTATTAATTTTGATTGTGAATAGTGAGTGAATAAGAATGAATACATAAATATTAATGATTTTGAAATAAAAAAAAGGCCGTTAGGGATTTTTCAAACTAACAATGCACCCTCCGCCAGCGCACTAGCCGTTCTAACCCTAAATCTAAAAAACTAGGTCTTCAAATTTGTACTAAGTACACGATGTGGTATGATTCACGTTATTATCTTAATAGATAATGAATGCAATATTTTCTTCTACAATTAATAATTTTGATTGTGAACAGTGAGTGAATAAGTATGAATACATAAATATTAATGATTTTGAAATAAAAAAAAGGAAATAAACTCAATTCTAACCACTTGAAATTATTTGAAAGGACACAAATTTGATAATCGACTCAACCTCAGTTTAGCTAAATTACATAAGTCAACTCAAGCTAGCTATGATATATATATGTCTCTTTCGAATATCCACAGGCCTTATTGATTGCTTGTTTCTTCTAGTTTAAGATCAATGAAACAATCAATAGAAATCATGAATTTGAGAAACAATCAATAGCTCATCACTGTGAAGATCATATAAATGAAGCTTATTATTTAATGTTTTTCGAGTGAGTGAGTTAGTTTGTCCTCATTTAAGTTTATAATATCTTGATTGGCTCCTTCAAACAAGACTAATAATGGCACTAGCCTTGTCCTCATATGTCAAATTTATTATATAAGTCTAATTTTGCTTTAACTAATCAAAAATTACTTAATAAATAATAATATAAAATCATTTTCTCTATAAATGAAAAATATATCTCAGGCTCTGAGCCAATAAATGATAAGAGAATAAATATATATATATACATATATATATATATCTTATCCTCCATGCAGCAATTATATATATAAAGTAGAAGTTCGTTGTCAAAAACTTTATATAACCTATCCTAAAAGATGCCTTTTAATATTAAGCATTTCTTAACATCCTTTTGCAAATTCATTTATCTATTATAAATTTATAATGTGATCAGCTTGAATATATAATCTAATTGCGTTGCAGGAGCACATCATATACTCTTCTAAATTACAAGAGCATAATTTTAATTTAAAAAGGAGCCAAAACCTGAAATCCAATTGCCTTTTTAAGCTTTGGGACATTTACATTTATATCACCCCCATTCTTATATATTTATGCAGGGGCTGGTAACAATTTCACGCCAAAGATAAAATACTACAAAGATACAAACTTCAAGAACAACCACCACATGTTGGCTGCAAATAATGGTCTTAATGGTTGTCAATGGTCGATGATGGTAGGTGTTGATGGTCAGGAGTGATCAACGGTAGTTTATGATTATAAAGACTAGAAGTTATCATAAAGTTTTTAATAAGATTGTTATATGTTACAATCATATTTGAGATTTAATGCTTGTAAGCAGACGTCGTTGGATGTAGGGGGTCGGCATGGATAAGCAGTGACGACCGACGGTGGTCGACAGTAACCAATTGATGACATTTGACAAAGGATGGAAGTAATTGCTCGGTCTTTAATAAATGTAATATATGTTACATTCATATTTGAGCTACGATGTTTGTGAGGGCTTTCCAAAAATAAGAGGTCAGCGGTGACATGTAGTCACAACTGACAGTGGTTGATGGTAACTGACGGGTGGTAGTCAATGATGGTCAGCAGTTACGGAGTCTGAAAGTTATTGTTGGGTCTTCAATGCAGCACGCAGTCTAAAAATCCTTTTCTTTCTCATTTTGCCTCAAGTGAAGAGTAGATGTATATTTATAGCCTCTGATGTAGAGACATTTTTGACTTTTGGCAAATACTTTCTACCCGCATGGCCGGATGATTCATATTGATTTCCCTTAATTTTAGATGGTCTTTTGATGATTTCTGTGTCTTAATGAACTCAAAATTCATGGAGCTTAGGTTCATTGAATTCCACTCGTCGACACTTAAGTTGATCATAAATATGTCATAATTCAAAATCCATTTGATTGTTCAATTGACAATTTAAAACCTCTAATTATACTTTAATGACTTGATTTGGGCTTGATTATGTATGAATCGAACCAATTTTGATATTTTTGTGCTCGTCTTGTCGAGACAATCAGTCTGACCATAAATTTGTTGTAATTACTGTCATAAATGATCTTGAACTTAAATTTAAATTATTTCTTACTTAAAAATATCTCAACATTAATGTCAGATATAAAATTTTATTGATGACTCATCAAAACTACTAGAGACGCCAAAATAACCACAACAAAACAATAATCAAGATTTTCATAACAATAATTCACTTCAAATTGCACAGCCGACAATTAAACTAAATATAACATTTTATTATAACATTTTTCCAATTTATAATTAATAAAAGTTAAGTTAACATAAACATTAATCTGACCACTTTTTTTCCCATATATTTTATTTAGTTAAAACAGTAAAGTATTGAAAAAATATTTTTATAATAAATTATTGAAAATTTTTTTTTTTAAAAAAGTATTAAAATTAGAGAGACGTTTCAAACTAAAGTCTTAACGATAAATCCACTAATCATTCAAACAATAGTCCGAATATCATTTTAAACGAGCTTTTTTAGATTGACCGAGTTAAATATTATCGTCACTGCACACCAAATTTGAAAAGTGATTAAGGGCCTTTTGGGGAAGCTTAAAAGTGTGGGCACCGTTTTCAAAATGTCGTCTTGCCGTTTGGATCGCACGGACCAGCTGCGTATTTAAAAATGGGGTTTTCGTTTTACGGACGCGAGCCGCGGCCTCATGCCCGCGGAAAAAATTTGCGTACATAAGACGTACGTACGTCTGTAACTTGTAAATATGTTACAAGAAGGGCATTGGGAGGTTATGACCGCATTATGCCCCTGTAACCTCCATGTAACCTACCTGTACTTTCCAGTAAGTTCTGCGTTGGGAGGTTATGACCGCATTATGCCCCTGTAACCTCTATGTAACCTACCTGTACTTTCCAGTAAGTTCTACGTTTTTGTTTTCATATACAGGTATGTTACAGGGGGTATAACACAGTTATAACTTTCGAATATCCTCCCTGTAACCTATTTACGGGTTACAGATGTACGCGCTCTAAGTAGGTCTTATGTTCTCAAATTTTTTCCCCGGCTGCATATTACTCTACTGCCCTCGTCGCGATTCGCTCCGCTGCCCTCGTGGAAGTAGCCGCTCCCCCATCGGCATCTCCTTCATCGCCTTTCGAAAGCTCTGCCCTAGCCGCTCCCCCTTCTTCGGCATTCTTTCACTTCGCGGTCGAGAGCTCTGCCCTAGCCTCTCCCTCTCCCTCTTCATCAGCAAAGGACGCAGAAACGAGAATCAATATAGGTTTGTGTGAAGGAGCGAAGAGAGGAATATCGCAATCTGATGTGTTACACGCATCTAACGGTTCTGTAGAGGATGATTCAGGTTCGCTTTGGATGGGTAAAAGCAGGCATGTTTTGCAGAAAATCAAATAGTTTGCATCTGGGAGCGTAAGCGAGCATTGATCCACGCAGAAGTTTCGGAGTAGATCAGAGCATGGTGGAAGATGGCCGTAGGAGTTGGTGCAGATTTTGATTCAAGTTGAGGTTTTGATGAACTGGGAAGGAGACTAGTTTGGAATAATATTGAGCTATGAGAATATGATTTTTTGAATTGGATGAAGTTGCAGTTCATGGATGTCATTTTCTCACATTGAATGGGAAGAGAAGAAGTGTGCATTTGATTCTGGATTCGAAGTAAGGAAATTGTTTGGCTTGATTATATTTATTTCTACCGCACATCATTGGGGAGGATTTGCATTCTCTATATCAGTTGAAAAGTCTCTATGATTATTCAAAGATACAAAGGTTATAAATTTTAAGTCAATTTGGTTTTCTGGACTGCTCTTGCGAAGACATACTCATGGCACTTTTTAATTTCAGTACTGGGAGAAGGGAGAGTTTCCCTTCCATGGAAGGGAGAGTTTCCTTATTGTTGGGATTTTTTCTTTAAAATTCTCAAATTAGTTAATGATGAGAATTAAATTTATTTTTTTAGAATTCTCAAATTAATTAAAACTCTATTTTAATTTCAATACCCTTTGGAATTCCCAAATTAATTTCAATACCCATTGAAATTCTCAAATTAATTTTGATAACTGTTGGAATTCCTTGGTGTTTTTAAGAGAAATAATTTTCAGAATGTGGTTCCTATAGTGTCTAAGTTCAACACACGAATTTAGTAACATTCCATAATGTGGTCACATCCATTGAGCTCTGTGATGGGCAGAACACTATAAATTAAATGTGATGCTTGTTGTTTTGGTCCCTAAGCTTGCTCCTCTTCATTTTATTTGCACCATCGGGTTGTGAGTGAGAAAAGCTTAGAAGATCTATAACAGAAAATTTGTCGTGTGAGTTGTGAGTGTCGACTCTGTTCGTTTAAGTTATAATTGTGTAAATCGAATATGGTATTTAGAATCTTTTACATTTGGTATCAGAGTTTTGATTAATCTCTGTCTTACTTATTCTGTTTCACTCTATTTACGCGTAAATCTTGGTTGAGATATTAAGATTAATGTTCGTTCTTATTGCCCATTTTTGTGAAAATGTTTTGATTTTGGGGCATTAGATTTTTGACGTTGTTAATCCAAAATAAAACTGGAAATCATGTTAAAATTAAATTTCTAAGTTTTATGTGATTTGAACCATTTATTTTTTTGCTGAGAAGCCGTTGGGTTTCGCATTCGGGGAGCCGCGAGTCTGAACCGGGTCTAGATGACCCGGCTGAAGGATGAAGACGAGTCAAACGACTTGTCGTATGGGCGCTGGTGAAAATGACGCGTCATTTTCATTCGGCAAAAACCAGCCTCGTCATGCAAAACGACATGTCGTTTCGAGTCAATAATATTTATGCACT
>NW_018164565.1:2892219-2899419 GCF_001263595.1 Phalaenopsis equestris
TGGTGGATTGATTCTGGTTCTACAATCCATGTTTCTAATACCTTGCAGGGTATGCAAAACCTAAGGAAGCCAGTGGGAAGTGAACAATGCACTATTCAAGAAGCAAGATGAGTTCACATGTAGAAGCCATTGACATGTGCAATTTGGTTTTAAGCAGCAGTTTCATTTTACGTTTGGAAAAGACTTTTTATGTTCCAAGTTTCTCTAGGAATTTGATTTGAAGCTAAGGTTATTGGTTATGGTACTTTGATTGATGGTCTTTACTCTATTGAATTGCAAAATAATGCTGTTATAATTTTATGCATATTACTGCTGGGTTAAAACAATGTGTTGTGAGTGAGGAATCCTCTATGTTGTGGCACCGGAGATTAAGACACATCTCCATTAAGAGAATTAAAAGATTGGTAAATGAAAGGGTACTTAGTACCTTAAATTTTGCTGACTTTGAGACTTGTATAGATTGCATAAAGGGTAAGCAAACTAATAAGTCTAAAAAGGGTGCCAAGAGGAGCACAAACATATTGGAGATTATACATACAGATATTTGTTGTCCAGACATGGATATAGTTAGTCCAAAATACTTTATCACCTTCATAAATGATTATTCACGATATATGTATCTCTACTTACTTCGTTCTAAGGACGAAGCTTTGGATGCCTTTAAAATCTTTAAGGCTGAAGTGGAGAATCAATGTGGAAAACAAATTAAAATCGTGAGGTCAGATAGAGGTGGAGAGTACTATGGAAGATACACAGAGAGTGGACAAGCACCTGGTCCATTTGCGAAGTTTCTTCAAGAACATGGGATTGTTGCCCAACACACTATGCCTGGTTCTCCGGATTGGAATGGTGTGGCAGAAAAAAGAAACCGAACTTTAATGGACATGGTGAGAAGTATGAGGAGTAACACGAAACTACCTGAATTCTTGTGGACTGAAGCTCTAAAGACGGCTGTGTATATATTAAACAGAGTTCCAACCAAAGTTGTTCCAAAGACGCCTTTTGAGTTATTTAAAGGTTGGAAACCAAGTTTGCGACATATACGCGTTTGGGGATGCCCGTCTGAAGTAAGAATTTACAATTCACAAGAAAAGAAGTTAGACCCAAGGACCATTAGTGGGTATTTTATTGGATATGCTGAAATGTCTAAAGGGTATAAATTCTATTGTCCGTCTCATAACACTAGGATTGTGAAATCAAGAAATGCAAAATTTCTTGAGTATGACTTGATCAGTGGGAGTGACCAATTTCGGGATATTGTTTCGGAAAAGGATCACTGTGAAGCTCAACCCTCTAGGTCAAGTGACAGATTGATTGTTATCCACACCCCTCAAGGACAAACAAGTGTTAGACAACCAATTGTTGAAGTTCCACAAACTATTAATAATGATCAAGTAGATCAACTTGTAAATAAGGAACAACAAGATATTGTTGTACAACCAGTTGAACAACATGTTCTTGAGGAGAATGTTGAAACAACGTTAAGAAGGTCTACTAGAGAAAGAAAATCAGTTATATCTAGTGATTATGTTGTGTATCTTCAAGAAACAGACTACAACATTGGAGCCGAAAATGATCCTGAAACGTTTTCACAAGCCATGAGTTCTAAGGAACCAGACTTGTGGCATAATGCCATGAGAGATGAGATGGATTCTATGACATCAAATCGAGTCTGGGATCTCGTTGAGTTGCCTAATGGTGTAAAAGCCATTGGATGTAAATGGGTTTTCAAGCAAAGAAAGACTCACAAGGTAACATTGAGAGACATAAGGCAAGACTCGTTGCCAAAGGGTTCACTCAGAGAGAGGGAATTGACTATACAGAAATATTTTCTCATGTATCTAAAAAAGATTCTCTCCGAGTAATTATGGCGTTGGTAGCTCATTTTGATTTTGAGTTACATCAAATGGATGTGAAAACATCATTCCTTAATGGTGATCTAGAGGAAGAGGTTTACGTGAAACAACCAGAAGGATTCTCCTCTACTGATGGTGAGCACTTGGTTTGCAAGCTAAATAAATCCATATACAGTTTGAAACAAGCATCCCGTCAGTGGTATTTGAAATTTCATGAAGTTATTACTTCATTTGGTTTTGAAGAGAACGTCATGGATCAATGTTTATACCAGAAGGTTAGTGGGAGTAAAATTTGTTTTCTTGTACTGTATGTGGATGATATTTTACTTGCAACCAATGATAGGGGTTTACTTTATGAGGTGAAACAATTCCTCTCCAAGAACTTTGATATGAAGGATATGGATGAGGCATCTTATGTCATTGGCATTAAGATCCATAGGGACAGATCTCGATGTATTTTGGGTTTGTCTCAAGAGACCTATATCAATAAAACTCTAGAGAGATTTCATATGAAGAATTGTTCACCGAGTATAGCACCTATTGTGAAGGGTGATAGATTCGATTTGAGTCAATGCCCAAAAAATAATTTCGAACGGGAACACATGAAGAATATTCCATATGCTTCAGCTGTTGGAAGCCTTATGTATGCTCAGGTTTGTACCAGACTTGACATAACATTTGTTGTTGGAAGGTTGTGAAGATATCAGAGTAATCCAGGTATAGACCACTGGAAAGCTGCAAAGAAAGTAATGAGATATCTTCAAGGTACAAAGGACTACATGCTCATGTACAAACGAACTGATAATTTGGAGGTGATTGGCTACTCCGATTCAGACTACACTGGCTGCATTGACTCAAGAAAATCAACATCTTGTTATATTTTCATGCTAGCTGGTGGAGCTGTGTCTTGGAGAAGTGCTAAGCAGACCTTGACTGCTACTTCCACTATGGATTCCACTATCGTATCCTGTTTTGAGGCTACCTCGCATTTGAGCTGTTTTGAGGCTACCTCGCATGGTGTATGGTTGAAGAGTTTCATATCTGGGCTTAGAGTCGTGGACTCTATTTCAAGGCCATTAAATTTGTATTGTGACAACTTAGCTGCAGTATTTATGACTAAGGACAATAAGAATGGAAGTCGAAGTAAACACATCGACATCAAATACTCCATAAGAGAACGTGTTAAGGAAAAGAAAGTGGTCATTGAACACGTTAGCACTGAGTTGATGATTGCAGATCCTTTGACTAAAGGCATGCCACCAAAGAATTTTAAGGATCACATAGTACGAATGAGACTTGGTTTCATAATGTGATTTACATTGTACGAATATTTATTGAAACTCTTAATTCAGTTGATGATTTCTCATATGGTTTTGTGCACATATTTATTCATTCGTTTATTTTGAGAAATCTCATTCGGTTTGGACTTTGGAATAAACATATGGTTTATTCATTAAGTTGTATGGGATAGTGTTGAGAGACTTGATATAGTGTAATACATGGAAGATAATACTCACTATAAGAGGACCTATCGCCATGATTCATATATTTTGTTTCTCTATATGATATGTGTTGAACTATATGAACCAAGTGGGAGAATGTTGGGATTTTTCCTTTAAGATTCCCAAATTAGTTAATAATGGGAATTAAATTTATTTCTTTAGAATTCCCAAATTAATTAAAACTCTAAATTAATTTCAATACCCTTTGGAATTCCCAAATTAATTTCAATACCCATTGAAATTCTCAAATTAATTTTGATAACCGTTGGAATTTCTTGATGTTTTTAAGAGAAATAATTTTGAGAATGTGGTTCCTATAGTGTTTAAGTTCAACACACAAATTTAGTAGATGTGATGTTTGTTGTTTTGGTCCCTAAGCTTGCTCCTCTTCATTTTATTTGCACCATCGGGTTGTGAGTGAGAAAAGCTTAGAAGATCTATAACAGAAAATTTGTCGTGTGAGTTGTGAGTGTCGACTCTATTCGTTTAAGTTATGGCTGGAGGTATGTATGATCCTATCTCGTTTCCGCTTATCAATTTCAAAATTAATTTTGTAAATCAAATATCGTATTTATAATCTTTTACAGTTATTCCAAAGCTTGCTGCTCTGAATGTTGCTGGGGGACAATAAAGGTGAGGGGCATTGACATAGGTTTCTTAGAGTTTACATCGTACGAAACAATTACTAATGTATTTACATATATAGCAGATAAATACGTACGAAACAATTACTAATGTATTTACATATATAGCAGATAAATTTTAATTTTTACATTTATAACATTCAAATCTTTCATATAACAAAAAAAAAAAATATCACTCTTTTCAATGCACAGGTAAAGTGTTATAAGTGTAAAAATCAAAGTTTGGATATTAGATATGCAATTCCACCATAAAAATTGTGCAGTATGCATATAAATCTATCTAAAGGTAATAGCTTTAATTTCTTTTTACTTAAAAATATATGTTTATATCAAACTTCAATTTTTACATATATGCCACCTTACCAATGCATAAAAAAACTTTTTAAATATTAAAATGACAGTATTTTTGACATGATAATGAAAGGCTTGTGTGGTATAAATGTAAAAAGTAAAATTTGTGTTCGATATGTTAATATGATACATAGGAATTGGTTGGTATGTATGTAAATGCTTCCGTTTCTACGATATTTCAGCCAAACAGGTTTGCTCAAGGCTCTCGGGTGTCAGAACCGGGAAACATTCGTCGTGATATGATTTTACATTTTAAAGTCAATATTGTCATATTTTTCCTTGTAATTTTAACATTTTTTTTGTCTTATTATACTTCAATGAACTTTTATGATACTTTATATTAGTATGTGAAGGTGTATTTCACTTTTGTATATGTAATTGTGCTTCTTTGATGTGATCGAAAATATTTATATTTTACTTTTGTATATGTAATTGTGCTTCTTTGAAGTGATCGAAAATATTTAAGTTATATAAATGTAACTTAACTCTTTTGTATTTTCATGTCTTAATATTTGAACTTTAATTTTACAAATTTGTCACATTTCATATGAAATTTTTTGGTGGTTTGTATGTGTCGAATGAGCCTGAATGAGATTAATTGATACTAAAATATCTAGCATGTATAGATTGCCGTTTTGTTGAGAAAATTACAAATTCAGCGTGACAGATTATTCATTTAATTAAAAAAAATCTGCAAATAAGATGTTTACAAAACACACAAACCAAACTGCTAAACAGCTTATCCAGAATATGACAGAATGATCATTTATTTAGAATCAATTGTTTTTCAAACATACAAATCAAACAACCAACCAGCTTATTTGGATCAGCTGCTTATCAACAGATTATCAGGATAAGCTGCTTATCAGCATAAGTTGGATAAGTTGCAGTTGCCCCAAACAAATCCTAAAATTAAGTAGCCATCTTCATTCAATTTGCACACATTCAAAACAAATTTAGAGCTCGTTTGGGGCAGCTTATTGGCTGCGATGCCGGTATGAGAGTGTCAGATGAGTGTTTGAAAAATGCATTCGCCACTGCATAACCCTGCCGCTCAGACACACTTCCAAATTTTCGTTAATAGGATGAGAAGCGGAGAGTGAGTCACGTCCATCGTTTGTTTCGTGTGTTTGGGTGAAGAATTCCTCCCCTGCCCTGTGCTCCCCCTCACCCCAGCCCTCCCGATCTCGTTCAGCTAAGGAATGACGTAAATCAAACTATATGCGTCGAATAGGGCTTCAGAATCTTCAAATTCTTCTCCTTTCTCTCAGTTTTTGAACGCACGCTCTTCTTCCCTCTCCCAGCTTTCCCTCACGCGGCTACAGCGGCTCGACAACGGAGGATCCTGCAATCCTTTTTACTGTAGCAAGGGGCAAGCGACACCAGTGAAGACGCAAAGCAACACACCTCTTCCCCTCTCCCTGTTTGTTTCGCACAGGCAGAAGGAGCTGCGACGCGTGAGCAGCAGGACGAGCGGCGCACTGGGAGGCCGAAGTTGTTGTACGGAGCTTCAGAAATGAAATTAGACAATACAAATTCCTCTTTCTCGCTATTCTAGACTTTGATTTCTTTCCTCACTTCTGTTTCGTGATTTGCCTCATTTTTTATGCAATCAAAATGAGGATTTCCTTCCTCACAAATTCCTCGATCTCGTGAAGTATGCAGAAAGGAAATCAAAGTGAAGATTTCCTTCCTCACAAATTCCTCGATCTCGTGAAATATGCAGAAAGGAAATCAAAGTGAGCCATGATATCTTTATAGCTTATTCGTTTCTGCAATACTTTTTATGCATTGTTCATTTCTGGTTACTTTTTGGGTTTAATTACTTTGTGAGCCATGATATCTTTATATCATAACTTTTGGAACTGATCTGTGATGATTTCATGCTTCTGCAATATATGCTTCTGTAATATATATTTATGTTCTCATTCTAGTTCTATTGCAAACAGTTTTACCAAACATATTTTATCACATAGGGGCATGAATGTACAATAACTACCAATAAACTATTTTGAATAAGCTGCCTCAAACAACAAGTCAGCTTATTCTGATAATTTGTAGATTATCAGATTATCAGAATAATATGTTTATCACCAGATTATAAATAATCAACAGCTGTTCCAAACAGACCCTTAGATTATGTTTTAGACAAAAAAAATGAAGCTGTTGCAAAAAAAATTGCTTCTCAAAAAGCACGATGCCTGTTGTTGCCTTCCTAGGCAGCTTTAACTACAACGATAATGCAAGAGCTCAAGTGAGGAGAGGGGAAGGTTGGTGAGGGTTTCAGGTAAAATAGAAAAGAAGGTGGGGGTAGGGCTATAAAAAATCTGATTTCGAGTCTAGGCTAAAAATAGGCTCGAAAAAATTTTGATCGATTAGTTTGGCTCGTAATTTGGCTCGTTTATTTCGATCTGATCTTGATTCGAGCCAAAATTCTAATCAATTTTCGAGTTATGTTCGCTAAATTCATAACCCTAACATTTAATAATTCCAATTTCAATCTGATTTCAAGCTAAGTTCGCTTAGTTCGGCTTAAAATCGGTTCGACAAAAAATTCATCCAAAATGTTGGCTCGTAGCTCGGCTCATTTATTTTGATCTGATCTCGATCCAAGCCAAAATTCCAATCAATTTTCGAGGGATTGACGATCTTTGAGCTAAATTCATAGCCCTAGGTTAGGGAAGGGGAAGATAAGTCTAGGCTTTATTAGTATTTATTAAAATTTAATTAAGTTATAAATTATTATTATTAAAAAAATATTTTATAATTAATTAATAAAAAAATTTATTATATATTAAAATGAATTTAATTTAAAGAAATTCTTAATAATTATTGATACGTTACCAA
>NW_018164566.1:0-3183 GCF_001263595.1 Phalaenopsis equestris
CAAACCCCACACCAAAAATAGTGCCGACAGAAACCAGGATAAAACTCCCCACATCTCCATAGTGAACCAAACTCCAATTAATTGTGCACACACCATCCTCACAGTGAAAGAAGTTGATTCCCCCCCTCTGAAACAACCTCTAGGGTAGCTTTATACCAACACCTGAAATTGAGCTTGATTGAATTCATAATTAGACCATTCACCACGGCACAAGACTTCATCTAGAGTTTTGTTGGTACCAATTGAAGCTAGCACAACCATCTGATTGAGGCCTCCCCTCTAAGATAAAGGTATTGAACTCTAACCCTAAACTGAGCTTGTTTCAACCCTCCATACGTGGATTAATCACAATTTATGAAATTTTCATGGTGCTTTCTTGGCAAAAATATTAAGCAATGGGGTATTACTCTACCAGAATGAAGCTTTAGGAACAAACCCCATGAGATTTGGTTGAGTCTAGAGGGAGATCCTAAGGTTTTAGTGGACGGTTCTCGGGTTAGCCTACTTAGGGACGATGATGGGGAGCCATCCGATTGCGTATTTATCTCATCAACGGACGAGATCTAGCTGGACAAACTCTTGGTGCGTGAACCGCAGGCCGCGTGGCATGCCAGGGGGGAAAACCCATTGAATGGGAGTGCGTCGCGTCGTCGTTCGGTGTGTAGAACAAGTGTCCTTTTAAAATTTGAGCAAAAATTCATCTTGAATCGCCTTAATTTGAAAAGTCACCCCCGACGCATCATGCGCCAGTTCTCTGGATTTTGGTGCATCATGCGCTAGAATCCAAAAATTCATTATTTTGGCTCCAAATTTCGTCTTTTTTACTATTTTTGCTCCAAATGCCTAAAAATGATATGCGTACAACAAAAACACAAAAATTGCAACAAAAACACAAAAATATTTTTCCTTAAAGTGAAATATCACCAAAAATAAACATAAAATAGGTACTTAAAACATTATATTATTTTGGTGTATCACCTATCATCCTAGCTTTAACCTTGCATACCATCTAATGAAAGTGCCTTAATTGCATCATCTAAGTGCATGTGGAATGCATGGGTAAATGCTACTTGTATGAGTTTGACGGAGTCACCGACATTGGGCCTGACCCGTCCTAAAGATCCAAAAGATTTAATGTTTGTCACTCAAAAGGATTTTTAAGAGATTTAGCCTCACATATGACCTAGTTTTGTTAATTGTGTGGTTTTAAAAATATAGTGGGCTATTAAATGCAAACCCACAACAAGCAAGGTGACATAAATTAAATTTCTTAGAACCTTAACATAGTCATACTTGTGTTTATCTCGATGCAATAATTTACATTGCTTTCCAAGCTATGTTTGTTAAAGTATCACAATCAACATAAAGCCATTCACCTAACAAGTCTAATTTTCTATCAAGACACACAAGGTGATGTTTATGCAATCATGGAACATAACATAATCAAATGTGCACACATTGTGCACTCAATATGTTTAGTGGCTTTAGAGCGTGCACACAATGTGAATGGCTTATGGAATTCAAGTATGATGCCATAAGAGATGAGGTGGCGTGCTCTCCTTTTAGAAGATTCAAGCTCCAATGGGCTACATTGCTAGCCACCAATCATATAAGAATTTATAAGTATTAAGCCGCACACATAAGTTGACTTATGTGTGTCATAATATTGCAAGTGTATGTGCTTAAAGAGACATCAAATGTAAGCATATACCAAAGATAAATTCTGTTTTTCATACAATGTGTTTGATACTCCAAGCATCATTCAAAATATTTTTTTTCCATCCACATCCAAGCACTAACTCAAGCAATTAACATGAACATGCAAGAAATACAAAGGAAAGTGTAAGCAATGCATATGCAATTGATTGGTTGATCGGGACTTGGGGGCGGATCCAACCAAAGTGATTTGTTTATTAGACCTTGGTGGTTGATTGAACAAATTGATTGGTTTTGTAATTTTTCCTTTGTGGTTGATCAAACTAAAGTGTTTGGTTTTATGATTAGGCCTTGGTGACCGATCAAACTGAAGTGATTGATTTTATGATCGGGTTTCGGTGGTCAATTGAATCGAAGTGTAGTTTTGTGATCAGCCTTGGTGGTTTCAACACTTGCAATGATTTATAAATTCTCTCAATTTCTCTCAAAAAATCCAACCCTCATCCCTTATATATAAGGTGCCAAAAAAAGGTGAAGTGTCACAAAAGAGATGTACCTTGATTTCAAAATTTTGAGTCACATCAACACATAATTTGAGAGAAAAATAATTACAGAAATAAAAACTTTCAAAAATTAATAAACAAAATTTCATTTAGATAAGAAATATTTTACAAGAGATTTGTTGACAGTTTCAGCTAAGACAAGCCCAACTTTTGCTATAACATTCTTCCCGCAAACCTAAATCTATTTATGCTATCTACTTGGGCCTGAACTTGAAAAACTGACCAAAGGAAAATATGTTGAGATTTTCTTACCTAATTTATACTATTTTTGATGATATTGCACTTTAAAGAAAGATATTTTTGATGTTTTGTTGTAGGAATGATCAATTAGGGTCATAGGAGCAAAAAGATGCAAAAAGGAGCGAATTTGGAGCGAAAATGACCAAAATGTGAAGATTTGAACTAGGGCGCCGACGACGGACTTTTTCCGAGAATCCAGAATTAATTCACTTCGAAGGCCCGCCTATGGCGAGCTTGGGGCTTTATATGAGGACAAATTTTGAAGGGATGCTTAGGAAACTCTTGAGAAAGCTCATCCACAACTTTAAAAGAAGATTTTGGCCTAAAATTAGAGAGGTCCTGGGTGTTAGAAAGGTCCTGAAGAGGGAGAGACTTAAAGTTGAAGTGTGAAAAAGTGTAGAGAGTCTAAATTGTGAGGAATTCTTCAACAGATTGTAAGAGTTGAGGGAAAGTGAGAGATTTCTTGCTCCTTTCCGCTTCGAAGAGGAATTCTGTGTGCTGTAAAGAAAGAAAGAGATTTAGAGAAACTTTGAGGAGTTTTCTTGGGGATAAATTAGAGATAAGTTTATTTATTGTTGTAGTTTGTATGAATTTGATTTTATATATGAATTTTGAGTTTTGTTGTGTTTTCCCCATGAGATCTGAGTAGTTTTCTCTGTCTTTCTCGTTGTCTTGAGAATTGTGAAATGGTGATTTGAATTGGTTGAGCCATGAAAATGTTAAA
>NW_018164566.1:3511-5058 GCF_001263595.1 Phalaenopsis equestris
AAAAGAAAATGTGTTAAGATTTTCATACCTATTTTATACTATTTTTAATGATATTGACTTTAAAGAAAGGTATTTTTGATGTTTTGTTGCAGGAATGATGAATTAGGGTCAATGGAGCAAAAATATGCAAAAAGGAGCGAATTTGGAGCGAAAAGGACCAAAATGTGGAACTAGGCTGCCGACGACGAGTTTTTGCCAAGGCTACAGGACAAAATTCTCCAAAAGTCCGCCAACGGTGATCTCAGTGATTATGCCTACTCAAGCTTTGTATAAGGCCAAATTTTGAAGAGATGCTTAGGAAACTCTAGGGAAAGCTCATTCACAACTTTAAAAAACTATTTTGACCAAAAAATTGCTAGAAAAGAAAGGGGGTTTGGAAGGGAGTCTAGAATTCCTGGAGGTTAGAAAGGTTCTATTAGTGTTTGTTAGAGTGTAAAAAGTGTGAGGAATTCTTCGAGAGATTGTAAGAGTGGAGGGAAAGTGAGAGATTTCTTCCTCCTTGCTACTTCGAAGAGGAATTCTGTGTGTTGTAAAGAGAGATTCAGAGGAACTTCGAGGAGTGTTCTTGGGGAAAAATTAGAGATAAGTTATTTACTTGTTATAGTTTGTATGATTTTGATTTTATATATGAATTTCGAGTTTTGTTGTGTTTTACCCATGAGATCTAAGTAGTTTTTTCTGTCTTTCTCCTTTTCTCGATATTTGTGAAATGGTGATTTGAATTGGTGAAGCCATGAAAATGTTTAAGAAATTGTGATGATCTTTTCACTTCTATCTTAATTTACTTTTAATGTTGAGTTTTACAACTAAAGTGAAGATTACATCCAAGATTCAGGGAGGTCAAAGCCCTTGGAAGTTGGGTGCAAATAAATAGGGAAATACTATTATTGGACGTAGAATTAGAGATTTTAGAGTGACTGACTAAAATCCCCAATTCGGTCCTATCATTTGGGTGCTGAAGTGTAGATGCTAGCGCTTAGGCGAGGGGACGTGGGAGCTTTGAAGTGAGAGCCGGTATCCTCCAAGCCTAGCTGCAGATTTAGTAAACAAGCGTAGGATTAGTCAATGTTCTTTATGCCTGGACCAAAGGGTAAAGAATAGGTATGCTCCTATTTGGCATAATATAATTTGAACCAATTCACTTTATCCATTCACTATAATTTCTTGACAAAGAGAATGATGTTTTCTTATATATTGAATATCAAATTTAAACCCTCATTAGTATCATTAGTTTTTTATTAGTTATTAAAATTATATATTTATTTCAATTGCCTATTAGTGACAGATAAGCAGATTGAACTTCATTGTTGCGATTAAAGTACTGCTTTTCTAAAATCTTAGTTTGCAGTTCTAAACCACTCCCTGTGGGATCAATATCTGGGACTCCATTAGAGCCCGATATTACTTCAGTGATACGTATACTTGCATTGATAAGTGTGACTTTACAATTATTAAATATTTATTACGTCCATATTTATCTTATATTTTTAAGCATATATAAAGTCGCCGGTCACCTAGTCGCAGATTCAGTAAACAAGCGTAGGATT
>NW_018164566.1:5068-38689 GCF_001263595.1 Phalaenopsis equestris
GATTAGTCAATGTTCTTTATGCCTGGACCAAAGGGTAAAGAATATGTATACTCCTATTTGACATAATATAAATTGAACTAATTCACTTTATCGATTCACTATAATTTTTTGACAAGGAGAAGGATGATTTCTTACATATTGAATATCAGATTAAAAACCTTATTAGTATAATTAGTTATTTAAGAGTTATTAAAATTACATATTTATTTCAATTGCCTATTAGTAACAGATAAGCAAATTGAATTCCATTGTTGCAATTGAGTATTATTTTTTTCTAATAACTTAGTTCGTAGTTCTAATATTACCCCCTGTGGGATGATATATAGGACTCCATTAGAGCCCTATATTACTTGAGTGATATGTATAGTTGCATTGATAAGTGTGACTTTACAATTATTGAATATTTTATACATCCATCTTTATCGAATCTATAACTGTTATTAAGTTTTGGTACAGTTGCTGAGGAATTAAATCTTTTAGCAGCAGTATTAAATACTTATATTTTTAAGCATATATAAAGTCGTTGTCAAGAACCAAGTAGGTCCCCTAAAAATTGACTAGCATTGCCCGATGAGCAGTGACGTGTCTTTTTAATCTCCTTAATTATGCCAGAAAATATATCTCAATTTATATCTAGCGGCTAGTGTGAACACCTTCAATGATTTATAATTTATATAATAGATTTTCACACTAGGCATACTACACAAGTATACATATCGTTTCAAGTCATATAAAATTTTCTTTAAAAACCCAGTATTTATCTTGCAAGAAATGTGGTAACTCTTAAAATCAACTTACAATAATTCTATGTAAACTGCAATCTAAAAAGATCAAAGATTTAAAATGATATGCTTACAAAAATTACTACTAAAAGAGCTTAAAAAGAAGGTAACAACTAAATGTAAATGTTTAGCAAAATATAACAACAAGTTTGGATATTATGGAAAAGATCTTTCCTCTTGCAAAGAGATTTTAATCTATGTAAGATTCAAATAATTTAAGAAAAAATTAAGGTATTATGACAAATAGAAGAATATCTTATTCTTTACCCCCTCCCGGTGCTTGCAAAAAACATTAGCTAACTTAAGGCCTATTCCTTAACATCTCAACTCAACATCAGTGCTATCTAGCCTCTCTCCTTCAGATGCTCCTAGCCCATTCCATCATAATGACCGAATCTCAGCGTCAGGGCACTAAACCTTAAGCCAAATTGATAAGAATATGGCCTGTCACTCTAGATCTAACAAATTCTATGCCAATCAAAACTTATCTATCTATTTATTTACACTCCCCCTTAGGTGATCTTCATGGCTCTGCTTAGAATGAAGTGTGGTATTCACTAGTTGGGTGAAATCGTAGCCCTTCCAGGTCATTATGTTACTCAATGGATTTTAACCTCACAAGTGGTCAGTTTGCAAAATAAATAAAGATTCAGTGAAAATATCATCACAATTTTTAAAAGTGAAAAAAAATCTTTAAATCATTCTCATCCCATAAGATTAAGTCCCATATTTAAGAAGAAAGAAAGAGAACTACTCATAATTCATGGAGATTAAACAAAAAAAAAATATTTGCATTGATATTCAAGTTTTACAATAAAACTCAAACACAAATACAAAGTACCTTATGTTTTCTCCCCACGAAAACTTCTGAAGTTTCCTCTAATCAATCTTCAAACTTCTTCACACTAAAACACACTCAGACTTACACTTGAACACAAAATATGTAAAACCTAACTCACTATTGCTGCCCAATTGAAGTTTTCAGGCTCCAAAAGGTCTCTAAATTCGGTCAAATCCTTCTTATTTAATAGAAAACAAAAAATAACCAATGGTTGTGTCAAACACCCCTTCAAGATTCAGCCAAATTCGATATATCGTCTGGAAAGGTAGCTATTGGCACTATAACGCTAGTCTGGGGCGCTATATCGCCCTTCTGGCTCGTCGGTGGCGCTATGGCCCCAAAGGACGGTGTTATAGAGCCACACAAGAATTATCATTTTTTCCTCAATTTTTCTAAATGTCCATTCTATGTACCTGAAACTAAAAACATGCAAAATACATTCATTTAAAGTGTAATATCATCCAAAATGTATATAAAAGGCTTATAAAACATGCACTAAAAACATGTTATTTTGAGGCAGATCAATTCCCCCAAACTTAAACGTTACTTGTCCTCAAATAACTTCTTATACTATATAAAATTTATAACATGTGGTAGCAAATTTAACTTAAAGAATTCTATAATTTCTGCCTCATAAAATTCTATAATGAAACTTTTAGAAAAAAATTTTAACAACTCGGGTTAAAAACTAAAGTACAAGAATATTTAGCAATCAAGTTTAAAACTTATGATTTTCTATTTTTTTCAAAATAACTGTAATTTGGTCATACTTAAGATACTTCAAAAAAATAGAAGAAAAGGAATTGCATGAGAACTTTATTAGTAAAGGTGCTAATATTTCTATGTCAAGCTAGAAATGTAACTAAGTTTCTTTCCTTAAGATGATTCAAGTAGAGCCATTTTTTTATTAGGCATCTCTTCAAGCTTCTCTTCATTTTTTTTTTTGCTTTTTTTTTTTCTTTTAGGATCATTTTCAATCCTTTCTTTTACTTTCTTTTTCTTTTTTCATATTTCATGTGAGGATTACTATATTTGGATAGTCTTTAATGATTTTGAACTCCACTATCCTCTTCTTAAAGCTAAAAACATCTCAGATTTCTTCACTTTAACAAATGTATATTAGATTTAAAATTTTTCATAAAGTTTCAATTCTTTCTTTCCAAGTATAAATCCAAGATTCTTAATATTACCAAAAATAAAGTATTCTTTACTTTAAATAGTAAAAGAAAAACTTCAAACCCTTCACACTAAACATCTTAATTCTAGAATTAACCTTTATTATTAAAAACATTTTCTTAGGTTTTCTACAACTTTCATAAAATAAAAAACTTAATTTTCTAAAATTAACTCTACATACCACAGGTTATGTTAAATATAATTTTGAAAAATACAATTCTTGAGGACAAAATAAAGTTTAGTTTAAAAAGAATTTTCTCCCCTCTCTCAAACTTAAATTTTTAAACTAATTTAAAGCAGGAAAGTTCATGAAGGAAGAGAAATTTTTTTTAAATTTTAAAAATAGGGAAACTAATGTAGGTACAAGTAGGAAAGACAAGTACTGAGTGGAGATAAACATAAGATGAACATGCATAAAAACATAAAATAAACACTACTCTAGTCTTAAATTTGGAGCAGAAAATAAATAGTGGAACTACTAGTTTAACATAAACAAAAACTTAGAAGAAATTAAATACAAGCACATTCCACATAAGTACAACAAATCACTAACATAACTGAGTCAAAATTTTTAAACACAACAAAGGAAAAGAAAGAAAAAGTAAAACAAACAACAATCTTCATCAACTTCTACATCATCATCATCATTGCCCAAATCTATGTCCTCATCCATCTCAAAAGGTCAATATGGTGTGAAAGTAGGGCAAGCAGGAAATTCCATAGAATGATCACCTCCCGTGTATCTCCTCATAGCCGCATTATAAGCAAAATCATACTTAATATTCCTTATCATAATATCATCATTATGATACAAATGAGATTCAACCCCTTTCACTTGATTATGTAGATTTATGATATCTCCTTGTTAAATCATCATTTGTTCCATAAGAGAATGCAAATAAATAGTGTCAAAAGCAGATGGTCTAGGACCAGGAGCAGGTGCAGAAGTAGAAGCTGAAGTAGAAGACATGTTAACTCCACTCCTATGTTTAGTCCCAAAATGTCTCTCATATTTTTCCAAATTCATTTTTCCAATGGGTTTATGAGATGGTAAAGTTTCTTCCCAAGTCTCATACTTCACTCCAGAACCAGTACACAAAGCAGTAATAAGAGAAGGGTAGCCCAAACCTTATGTATTTCCTCCTCTCGAAGAAACAAGCATGTTGGTATAAATGAGGAGGCTAATGTCAATTTGTTTCTTCATCTGAATACAATAGTTTAAAGTGGCTCTCTCACGAGTTACCTCACTAAAATGGTTGGTAGCTAGTAATCTACCAGAGATGAAATAGTGTCAGGCTCGAGAATGAACAATAAGTTTTTAAAAATAAAAGTTCACTTGTCGCCCATTGTTAATTTTCCAAACTCCATTTCCATCAATAAAAAAATTCTATTATCTCATCTAATTCAGCTTCAATAGGATGGAACTAAGAAAAAAAGCAGGTAGGAACACTATGCAGTTGGTATATATGATTAATTCAAACAGAACTACTATCCACATATTTCCCGCGCACAAAACTAAATCATCTGATTCATCCGGCAAGTTGACATAAAATTCACGAACAACAGAAATCACAAAAACGATAGTGAAATAGTAAAAGTTTTGTTACTGTTGCTCCGCAATTAAGTAAATAGTTTCACAAGGACATATAAAACTTAAGCTTATTTTTACTCGTATTTTAACCCAACCCGCACTTACGCATATTTTTAATCTATTTAATTACGCCAAAAAATATATCTCAATTTATATCTAGCAGCTAGTGTGGAAACTTGCAATGATTTATAAATTATATAATAGATTTTCACACTAGGGGTTCTATGTAAGTATACGTATCGTTTCAAGTAATATAGAGGTTTATTTAAAAACCCCAATATCTATCCCACGAGGAATGCAGAAACTCTTAAAATCAACTTATAGTAATTTTATTTAAACTGCAATATAAAAAGGTTAAAGATTTAAAATGATATGCTTACTAAAAATTACTACTAAAAGAGCTTAAAAAGAAGGTAACAACTAAATGTAAAAGCACAACTAAATGTAAAAACTAAATGTAAAAGCTTAAAAAAAAATAACAACAAATTTGGATATTATGAAAAAGACCTTTCCTCTTGCAAAGAGATTTTAATCTATGTGGGATTCAAATAATTTAAGACAAAATTGAGATATTATGACAAATAGAAGCATACCTTATTCTTTACCACCTCCCAGTGCTTGTAAAGAACATTATCTAACTTAAGGCTGATTCCTTAATATTTTGACTAAACATCAGTGTTATCTAGCCTCTCACCTCTAGATGTCCCTAGCCCATGCCATCAAAATGACTGAATCCTAGTGTCAGGGTACTAAGTCTTAAGCCAAACTGATAAAAATCTAGCATGTTACTCTAGATGTAACCAATTCTACGCCCATCAAAACTTGTTTATTTATTTGCACTCCCCCTTAGGTGATCGCCATGACTCTGCTTAGAATGAAGTGTGGTGTCCACTAGTTGGGTGAAATCATAGCCCTCCTAGGTCATTATGTTTCTCAACAAATTTTAACCTTACACGTGTTAGTTTGCAAATTAAATAAAGATCCAGTGAAAATACCATCGCAATTTTTAAAAGTAAAAAAAAAAATCTTTAAATCATTCTCATCCCACAAGGTTAAGTTCCATATGTAAGAAGAAAGAAAGTGAACTACTCAGACTTCATGGAGAATAAATAAAAACAAAACATTTGCTTTGAAATCCAATTCTTACAACAAAAACTCAAACACAAATACATAGTACCTTATGTTTTCTCCCCAAGCAAACTTCTGGAGTTTCCTCTAAGAAATTTCTAAACTTCTTCACACTAAAACACACTCACACTTACACTTGAACACAAAATATGTAAAACCTAACTTACTCTTGCCACCCAATTGAAGTTTTTAGGCTCCAAAAGGTCTCTAAATTCCGTCAAATCCTTCTCATTAAATAAAAAATAACCAAGGTTTGCTTTAAACACTTCTCCAAAATTTGACCAAATTTGGTATTTTTTCTATAAAAGTAGTTACTAGCGCTATAGCGCCCTTCTGGCCCGTCGGTGGCACTATGTCGCCAAGGGGTGGCGTTATAGTGCCACACAAAAATTACCATTTTTACTCAATTTTTTCCTCATTTTCTCTAAATGTCCATTCCATGTATCTGAAATAAAAAACATGCAAAATAATTTTCTTTAAAGTGCAATATCATCAAAAATGTATATAAAAAAAACTTATAAAACATGCACTAAAAACATGTTATTTTGAGGTGGATCAAGCAGCCAACTCTGCCATGCCTCAAAGCCTCTAATTCTACTTGGAGCTCCTTCATCTTCGCCTCTTGATACATATCAACTGCCTGGGAAAAGAAGTCCAATGTATCCTCTAATTGGTAGGAAAATGATGGTCGGTTGTTGGTTGCCATCTTAGGGTCTTTTTGGGGACTGACTAGGATGTTGACTGCGTTGTCCTTACACCGCACCAAAGACAGAGTTTCCTTGGCCACTCAAAGAATGGGGTTCTGACCGATTGTTGACATCGACGAACCAATGATCGGTACTGCCTTATCTGCATTAATAAGCAAACATCAATATCTCACTAGGCAGTGGAGGCATGCTAACAGTTTCTCTACCAGCGGTCAATAGCTAAATTGTAGCCTCCCTTTCATATGGAAGTGGAGCCTGGGTGTTCCATATCCAGATTGCTTGGCCAGCTGATCGCAAGTCATAATAAAAGAATTGATTGGCACACCGACATACGGATTGCCCAACTTGCCTCCCTCCTTTTATCAGAGAAGTGTCAGCGAGTCATTCAAAATAAAATCATCCCTGGGATCTTCCACCCTTTTTTTCTTGTAATCGAGTTGCTTAACTCGCCTTTCACCCCCAGGTCGGTTACCTTCTCCAAGCTTCTTCATTTGCCATATTTTATCTTCTCATGCTTCGTCTGACTTTCTTCTCACAAACTCTTTACTCCCTTAGGCTTCTTCTGGCCCTTGTGCAAATCCCTCCTTACGACCACTTTATTCCCTTGGGCCTCTTCTTATCTTTTTGTCGGTTACCTCCTTCCCGTATCTTTTCTCTCAAAGTCCTCAGAGAGGATCAGGACACAATGATCCTATTGGCTTTTATTATCAATTCCTCAGCAAGGACATCCTCTGTACGTTTCTCACTTCTTGCCATGAAATCCCTATTGAAATCAACTGACTGAGAGGCACACTCAAAAATAAATGTGAATAATTAAAGCACCACAAAAAACCTATTTATAGAGATTATATGGACATAAATTCAAAGAATAAAATAGATAAAGTACTAATTATGAAATAAATGAATACAAAATTTACATTTAATTCTCTTATTCATATTGTAGCTATTGCTTTTAAGATGTAAGAGAATCAAGAAAGTAAAATATATGCATAAAAAACACATCAGTAGAAATCTTGAGGAAATCTAAGGGATTAAGAGACATAAAAGTAAGGTCAGGGAGGGCTCACTAAATGATGCTGAAAAATCCCATCTTCAGGAGATCAGAAGATGTCTGACCAAGTAAAGCTCCCTTAGGTCAGGAACTGAAACCAACAGTACCCAGACCATCCATACAAAGACTAGTATTTATAGAACCAAAAAAATTCATCTTTCTAACTCTAGTCCTAGAATCGACATCCATTTTATATGAATCTCTGAGACTCTTCATCAGAAGATTGATGGTTATAACCATGATATAATTTAAGAACACCGCAAAGAACCTTTTTTTAAGGGGAGAGCGACCAACCAGATTACAGTGATTTACTATACCAGTCTCATCATTACGATAGGAGCTCCGCATTTTAGGGTTAATAGCCCACAATCGCACCAGAGCATTCAACCGATGAAACCAATCCAACCAAACCAAATTCGGTTGAACCAATGATCATCAGGAGCCGATCGACAACCCAAATCAGCGTAGTCCGTCAAGCAAGCTTTGCCAATCCAAGGCCCATTTATCTCGGTCGACTGAACGATAGGTTAACCTAGCCATTGACTCATTTATGTAAGTACCTAAAATACCTTGTACTACTCTCATTAAAACAGAGATAAACATATAATTATACATATTGTACCAACTAGAGGACCATTCCATGAATAAAATTTACACAACTCTCTCATTATAATGTTTAATAATGTGCTCTCCCTCTCTCTCTCTCTCTCTCTCACACACACACACACACACACACACACACTTATGTTTTATGTTCTATTCCTTGGGTATGACTCCAAGACAAAATTGGATTTACTAACAAGATTCAAATGATTCATTCTGAGTTAATAATATGTGATTTCGGGAGTCATTCAAACCCTTTAGTATACAAAATAATAATAATAATAGTAATTAAAATAATGATAATAATAAAAGTGGAATCCACATATATTTATATATCTCATATAGTTCTTATATATTTAATTACCTAACATCTAATTTTTTATATTTAAACTTTAAAGTGAAATACACTTTTTCAATACATAAATAAAAAAAATATTATTCAGATATTAGAAACATAACCACATAAAAACTATGATATGAATGTAAATTTTACAAGCTATCACTTAATTGGTGCTTGATGGATGAAATTGATATAGACTTGGTAGAGTTGAGCTAGCGGAGATGAGCTATTGAGTCCAAAACATCAATAGAAGACTTCTTCAACAACCAAATACCTCATAACGAAATACAAATAATCATTATCAACAAAACCATTGGCACCAATATCCATTCAACTCTAAGCTAATCAGCCATCGCCGGCCGGCCGCCACAGCAGCGTTCTTGTTCGCTGAGATTCGCCATCCCAGTCGAAAATCCCATGGACGGCCGGCGAAGAGGAGCTCTGCAACTCCTCAAACCCAGTGAACAGAACCTCATCCTCTCCAACAACTTCCATGTCCTCCACCAAAAGCATATCCAAATCTTCATCTTCTTCCTCCACCTCCTCCTCCTCCTCCGTCCTAACTTCCTTCTTCTTCTTTCGCGGCCGCAAAAGCTCCTCCTCCATGCCAGCCGTCAGTGGTGTGTTCGGAGAAAGACGAACACTTCCTTCTCCCGCAGAGGTCGACGGTTCCGGCGGAATCCCACCGCCTACCTCCGTTCCTCCGGCCTGAAATTTCTGCCGCGTACTTCCGGCGAGAGAGTTGCGGTGGGTGGGAAGTGGGTGGTTGTGCTCGCCGGTGTAAGTTATTACAAACATTCCCTGATCAGTCCTGCTACGCTCCACTTGCTTCCGAGCTAAACACCCCTTCGAGCTGCTGCAGCGGTAATATCCCCTGTTCTATAAAAGATCAATCTTTTCCCCCAATTTAATTTTCTCCGAAACAGAGTAAGTAAGTCCAGCTTATTTACCGTGGAAAAGGAGACCCCTTTATGGGTTTCTGGCCGTATTTCCGCCATGACCAAAGGTCGCCGGAGAGACCATCGGCCAGAACTTGGCAAACCCTTCGCTTCTGCTGATTCTTCCTGCGATTTGCCAGTGGCAGTCAGCAAAAAGCGTCTTTTTTTCCAAAAAGTTAGGAGGAATAACAGAAGATTTGTTAAGGGCTTGCCTTCTTCTCGAGCGGGGCAACTGTGAGCGCGGCGCAACGGTCACCGGAGCAAGGTTGAATTTCGGCTCCTGAGCTGTAGAAATGAAAGGCCTGCAGAGCTCCTCCAGCTCTTGAACAGAGTTGCTCGTGTTTATCAGATCTGCGTGGTGGGAGGGAAGCAGAGCATCTGCTGACTGAAATATGACAGATTCCCATGGAGGAGGAGGTGGAATCACGGCGAAGGAGTTTGTCCGCCCGCAGCTTCTCACCACCGCGTGCAAATCCCAGCCGTCGTCGTCATCATCTTCGTCTCCCGGCCACCACAAAGAGGACATGGATCGAAAAGAAAATGAGCAGGGGAGGAGATGACAGATGGAGGAACAAAGGAGCGGCGTTGACTTCGTTGAGAGCTCCGCAAGGGATCTTATGGGCGGCGAAGAGGTGAAAGAAGTGCGGCGCTGACTTTTTAAGCATTTTAGAGAAGATGGCTGAAATTTCAAGAAACCATCTTTATACGACCAAAGGTCGGAATGGTATTTCCTCTGCGGTCTGAGCAAATGGGCATTGGATCCCGCGGAAACGGGAATCGGAAACGGCTATACGTTTCCCCTTGACTTTTGCTATTTGTCAAAGGTGAAAAAAGTCCTCTCTTCGTCACGCGTTCCTATCTTTGGGCAACCATAAGTAAAATAAGGTTGCGATTTTTCGAAGGGATTTTTATTTTTTATTTTTGGCGAGAGTGAGATATTATGCATTTTTTTCCTTAAAAAATATTTTACTTATGATATGTTTAGAGCAGTTTGTGTGTTTCAGGATAAACAACTTATTTTAAAACGCGGCTCGCGGGTCAACCGCATGGGTCGACCCGCGACCTGCGTTTAGTGTAAAAAACTCAAATGCGGCAGACAACATTTTCAAAAATGCAGCCGCACTTATAAACTGCCCCCAACGAGCCCTTATTCAGAGACATAAAAAAAATATTTGTCAAGGGCTCTTATTTACCAGAACATTTAATTAAGGTTAATATTATAATGTAAAATAATTGTTGGACATAATTTAAATAGCATAAGAAAAAGATAATAAAAGCATTTGTACTAATTAAATATATATTGTTCTAATTCCGGGCATATTACTCTCCAATATTTTCTTATTGTGATTCTAAATTAAAATTTTGTCATATAATTATTTTTCAAAATCTTAATTTATTAATTTATTTTTTTTAATTTCTAGTTATCGGATAAAAAATTAATATTAGAACTAAGTGGTTCATAATAAATAGTGCCTTTTAAGGGATTTTTTATTTTAAATGTTTATATTCAAAGCATATTAGAAACGAATAAAAAAAACTTAGAAAATTGATTCATGATTGAACTGATCAAACCACGATATCTTTTTTTTTATCAAAGAAAATATTTTAAAATCATGAAATTCGATATTGCACGCATAAAAAAAGTATTTATTTTCACATTGTGAGAATGATCTCATAATTTTTAATATTTTATGTGCATATTTTTAAATTTTATCATTTTATTATTTCCTATGAAATACAATCCAACACAAATTGTTGTGGCTTTATTTGAATATTAAATTGAATTAAAATTAAATTCAAAATTTTAAGTATCATTTTGAAGTTCATTTGGATGATAGCTTTAATAAATTTGAAGTTCACATAATGCAGTTGAAAAAGAGCGATAAATAATATCAAATCGGTGCGATTTCGAGCAAACCAACCAAATTAGGCTCATGAATACTATTTCAAAAATTCCAAGGTCTTCTTTATTGTGAGAAAGGTTGGTTGTACGATTTAAGATTCATAGCTCATTGGTCAATCATAACTACTTTATGAGTCTGCTTGTTATCAGGAGTGCAAGTATACCTTTCAATCTTAACAAGGACCTCCAAATTATGTGTAGTTCATAGAGGAAATTTAATAGATTGAACCTCTCAAAGCCATTGTGATCTCTACATAACACAAAATTGCGACCCATTGATGATGTTAGATTGCTTTAATTAAGGAATACATTTAACCAAAAAAATTGCATAATTTGATCATTATTTTCTTTCAAAAGAATAGTTTTATAGGAAATTTTCTAAAGTCAATTAAGACCCCATGGGAGTTCAATTGGTTTTGATTTGTGATCGTGGAGGGATAAGTTTCTCCCATCAAGATGGCATTGCTCAATGTTCTCACAGTACATCAGAATATAACTACATGAATCTCAAGGAGATTCAACAGATCACGAGAAAAGATCAGCAGAAAATGGAATCAACTAGCGATATTTCAGTCGGACGAATCATCAATCGACTGAATGAACATTTGTCAAACAAAAGAACGACATGCACCTAAAATGCCAACTAAACCATACAAAAACATTCACAAGGTCAATGGTCACTTAATGGAAGGAAGGTTGTCTATCAGATTATAGTGACGCATCCTCCATTTGATAGAATAACTCATCCTAGAGAATAACACCCTAAAAAAAATTGGCCGAGCATCTATCAGCCGGTCGAATGATTATAGTTGACCGTCCAAAAGCCAAATGACCAGACCAAGTAGTTATGAATGTTAAATGGCACCATGGACAGTTACAGACATGGAATGGTGCCAATGATGATTATTAGTGTCAAATGCGCCAAAGTTAGTTACAAATATGTAAGTATGTTCATAATTATATTATAGCGTTCATATTAAATGAGGGACAATCATGTTATTCATTAGGTCATTCCTATGATCTATAAATAATATGATCATTTCTACAGGAAGGACTTCTAAATCCATTCACATAAATTTAGTGTTATTTATGCTTGCCTTTCTATACTTATCTCTTTTCCTATTCCTCTCATCCGACCAACACAGTATTTCTTGGGTGTGATCTAAAGAATATTTTGGGATTCAACATCCTAAAAGGTGCGGTGAGCATGGAGTCATGCCTTTAACAAGATGAGGTGCACGTAATAGAGAGAAAACAACCAGAGGAGAGACTTCTAACATGGAGTATGTAAAGGAATTTATGCAACAACAAATTTAAGAGCTCCATGATCGGATGGTTGGTCATTGCAGAACTGACTCGGGGGTTACTGTAGGGTGGTGCACATCCTCTCCACACAGCCTAATCCTCTAAAACCCAAACCTCAAGACCAACAGACAAATCAAGGAGCCAAGTAGATGAAAGAGTGCCAAAACCTAAGATAGTGTTGGATTTGTGTTGAGAAGCAGGCTACAAGCTGCGTGAATTGAACCACAAAAGGGGAAAATCAAAGTTTATCATCGATTGGAGAATGCGTTCTCCTGGCACATCGTTGAAGCTGAACTCCCAGAAGATTTTAAGGTTCCCACCCAAGAACCATGTAAAGGCCGGAGCGATCTGGCCGACCATATTGCATCCTTTGAGTAGGTCATATGCATGCTCAAAATTTTTAACACAATAAAAAGTTGATTGTTCTACACCACCCTAAGAGATTTGGCTCTTAGATGGTTCAATAGACTCCCTGTTGGGATTATAAATTCCTTTGGAGAGTTCGAGAAGCTATTTACAACACAGTTTGCTGGTGCCCAGAAACCCTGCAAGAATTCAGAATCCTAGCTATTTATAAAATAGGGACTGAACGAGAGCCTGCGTGCATACACTACACGATTCCATAAGGAGATACTCGAGGTGAGAAACCTAGAGCTAGAAATTACTAAAGCTGCCCTAGCGCAAGAGCTAACATATGTGTGTTCCAACTTAAAATTACATATTTTTTATGTACATCTTATGCTTAATTTTTTAGGATATTATACTTTAATGAAGGGTATTTCTATGTTTTTGGTTGTAGGTGCAAGAAAAAGAGTTTAAGAGTAAAAAGGAGCAAAAATACATCAAAAAGGAGTAAAATGGGCTAAATTGAAGAAAAGTACCAAACCAGCCGAGATAGCGCCTAGATGCAGAAATTGGCTGGCGCCTAGGCCATCTAGGTCCCATAGTTATCTTCTAGAAGATTCATTGAATGAGACTGAATTTTGAAGAAATGTCTGTAGCAACCCTTGGTCATTTTTGAAACTCTATAAATATAGATTAATTCCAAGAGGCTAGGGGGTCAGATCTATAGAATCTCATAGTGTGTGAGTGTGTTAAGTGTGTGAGAAGTTTTCTTTATGAGTTTTTATTATTTCTAGAGCTTGCGAGTCTTATATGTGCCGTTGGAGTCAGAGAAGTCAAAGAATTTCAAAGGAGTGCTTGGGGGAACATTCATGATAAGTATTTGTATCTTGTCTTTAAGTTTTGTACTTTGGATTGGAGTTTTATAAATATGTTTTGTTTTGTTATCCCCATGCATTTTGAGTAGTTTTCTCTCTTTCTCATTGCAATATGAAGTAATTAAGTAAGTGATTTTGATTTTGTTTATAACTTTTTTTTTTAATTCCTAAAAAGTGTGATGTTATTTTTACTGGATCTTCATTTACTTTACAAATTGGCCACTTGTATTGTTAAAATTTGTTGAGGAAACTTATAGACCTGAGAGGGCTAATAATTTTTAACTTGTAAGTATCACAAGAGCAGTGGAGATCATCCAAAGGGGGGGTGCAAATAGATAGGGAGATAAGATTTGATGGACTTAGAATTGATGTATCTAGAGTGACAGGCTAGATTCTTTTATCAATTTGTTCTAGAGATTGGAACTAAGGGTCACTGGTAGGTCCTATAGAGAGGGCACAGTGGGTAGTCTAGGAGTGAGAGACTAGAACCTACCCAGCACTACTATACATGCTGACACCAACTTTAGATTATTCAATGTTCTTTACACAATTCAAAAGAAGTAAAGAATATGTATGCTCCTATTTTTCACAATACCACATTTAAGTTTCTAAACAATTTTGAAATCTTATACTGATAATGAATTATTGGCAAGGAAAATGTCTCTTTTTATATATTGTATAAGTCATTTCATTTACTTTTACTTGCATTTTGTAGAATTTAGTAAACTTAATTTTCATCTTTAGATATTTACTATTATCTTAAGTAAAGTTCTATTAAAGTTAAAATTTTTGCATTTCATTTTATTGTTATTTCTAGAGTTTGTGAGTCTTGTAAGTGTGTTTGGAGTCAAAGAAGTTAGAAAACTTCAAAGAAGTGCTTGGGAGAACATTCCAGATAAGTATTTGTATCTTTGTCCTCAAGTTTTGTACTTTGGATTGAAGTTTTATAAATATGTTTTGTTTTGTTATCTCCATGCTTCGTGAGTAGTTTTATTTTATTTCTCCTTGCAATATGAAGTAATTAGGTAAATGATTTTGATTTTTTTAGAACTTATTTTATTCCTAAAAATTGTGATGATATTTCACTCGGTCCTTCATTTACTTTACAAATTGGTCACTTGTATTGTTAAAACCTGTTGAGGAACTTACATACCCGAAAGGGCTAATATTTCTTGACTTGTAAGCATCACATTCTACCTTCGAAAGAGTAGTCACGGTCGTCTAAAGGGGGTGCAAATAAGTCGGGAGGTAATATTTGATGGACGTAGAATTGATGATTCTAGAGTAACAGACTGAATACTTTTATGAATTTGGTCTATAGATTGGAACTACTGGTCACTAGTAGGTCCTATAGAGAGGGCACAATGAGTAATCTAGTAATAGAGACTATAACCTACCCATCACTACTATACATGCTGACACCAACTTTAGATTAGCCAACATTCTTTGCACAATTTGAAAGAAAGTAAGGAAATATGTATGCTCTTATTTGCCACAATACCACATTTTAAGTTTCTAAACAACTTTTTTAAATCCTACACTGATTATGAATTATTGGCAAGGAGAAAGTCTTTTTTTATATATTTTGTAAGTCATTTCATTTACTTTTATTTCCATTTTGTAGAATTTAGTAAACTTAATTTTTATCTTTAGATAGTTGCTACAATCTTAAGTTAAAGTTAAAGTTTTCTTAAAGTAAAAAATTCTTGTATTTCATTTTTTTGTTCACTTGTTTTTGTTTTCCTTGTGGGATCGATATTAGGGTTTAAAAAAAAACTCTATATTACTTGAAACGATGTGTATACTTGCGTAGTACCTCTAGTGAGAAAATCATTTCTTTAATTTTTATCATATTACATTTGTTCTCACTAGCTGTTAAGTATCATTTGGGTCAAGTATTTGGCATACTAAGGAACATAAATATCTGTGCAATTGCGGGTTGGGCCAAGTTTTTGTCGTCGTTGCCGAGGAATCGGCAGAAATGTGAAGCTTTAAAGGAAATATCATTTTTGAAATTTACTTTGAAACTTTATGTTTTATTATTAAAAAGTTGTAGTTCTTACTTACTTGAAATTTTCAAAAATTACAAAGATTAAAAAATTATTAAATTTTTTTGCAAAAACCAAATAAAAGAAGAAAATTAATTTATTTAGATTGCTTTAGTATATTATTTTCTGAATTTTACTTTTTGTATGCGAAGTTCGGGATCTGAAGATTTAATACCTTACAATTTTGAATTAGAGCGGACCATAAGAAGAATTTGAAAGAAAAAACAACTTCACAATATTCAAGAAAAGGCAAACACATCACAAAATAACAAGAATCTTTTACTAATGAAAATGAACATCAAAATTTTCAAAGACTTTTAAGGGATTATGTTAACCCTGTGAAAGATGAAATTCACTTAAGTATTTAAATCCATGCTGTAGCAGCTAACTCATTTGAACTTAAACTTGCAAAAATACATATAGTGCAAAACAATCAGTTTGGGGGAACACCAACTGAAGATTCTAATTTACATCTTGCAAATTTTCAAGAACTTTGTACTACATTCATATATGTTGGAACATCAAACAATGTGATTAGATTTAGACTTTTTCCCTTTTCCTTAAGAGATAAAGCTAAGCTGTGATTAAATTCATTAGCACCTCGATCTATTAAATCCTGGGGAGAAGTGACACAAAAATTCATGGCTAAATATTTTCCTTCTTAAAAAACTGCTAAGCTTAAAATTGATATTACTTCTTTTATCCAATTTGAAGGGGAGTCAATTTATGAGGCTTGGGAATGATTTAAGGAACTCCTTATAAAGTGTCTACATCATGCTTTACCTGACTGATTAATTATTCAAACATTTTATAATGGGTTAATAGAATCCCTTAGATCTATAATTGATGTTGCTGCTGGTTGCTGCTGGAGTGTTGCTGCTGGAGGATCTTTAATGTCAAAATCATTTGATGAAGCTCATGCCTTAATTGAAGAAATGACCAGTAATAATTTTCAATGGCCCTTAGAGAGGGTAATAGAAAAAGAGTGGCTAGTATTTATGATAATGATGCTTTTACCATCTTAGTAGCTCAAGTTGCTTTATTATCTAAGAAGTAAAATAATTATGTTTTGAATTTTTCTCAAATACCTTAAGCAAGGGAAGAAAATTTATTAGGACAAACCAATGATTCCAATCATTAGAAACATTACATGCAGTTGCTAATAAACCCAATAACCTATATTTAAACTTTTATAACTCAGGTTGGAAAAACCACCCCAATTTTAACTGGAACAATTCTTATGGTGGAAATCAGCAATGGGGGAACAATCAAGCGAACCCAATAGGAAACTGAAACAATCAAGGTAATTCTAGCTTTTGGCCTACCTATCCTCCTGACTTTAATAACCAACAATTTAAGGAAAAGAAGTTGTCTATAGAAGTATTTTTGCAAATGGGTAATCAGATGCAAAGTCAAAGCGTTGCAATAAGAAATATTGAGAATCAACTTGAACAAATTGCTAACGGACTTAGCAATAGACCCCAGGGAATACTGCCTAGTGATATTGAAGTAAATCCTAAAGACATAAGAATGGAACAAGAATAAATTAAAGCTGTTCAACTTAGGAGTAGAAAGGAATTAAAAGTTGGAAGTCAAAAAGTGATTGAAGTTGAGAGAGAGATTGTAGAACCTAAAGAAACTTTTTCTAAAGACACAGAACGATTTGTCTCTCCAACTAAAAATGATTTAAAAAGTCCACTTCCTCCTTTTCCTCAAATACTGAGACAACAAAAGCATGATCAACAATTTTCAAAAAAATTTGAGATATTTAAGAAGCTTAAAATCAATATTCCATTTGTGGAAGCTTTAGAACAAATGCCAAGTTACACCAAGAAATCCTCTATATTAGTGAATTAACTCTAGGTGCCACAGATTGCTTAAGCTTTCTTGCCTTTATTAGCTTCTTGACTAGGATTTAGAGGTGTCTGCATTTCCTTGTATCATGACCACAATCACTATGATAAGTACAATACTTTTTCATATCCCATGAGGAAGGCTTCATCTCTCATCAGAGGTACATTTTTGAGGTACCTCCTATTATGGATGCCTCAACTAATTCCTCCATCAAGGCCCTTAGTTGAGGGGCCCTTGGTGCTTTGTGATTGTTCTTCAGTGGCTTATGACAACGAGTTGATCATTTCTCAGTATGCATCAATCAACCACTTTGATTCTTGCGGGGATTTGTTCGTTTCTCTCCACTACCGCTTCTTAAATGACCTCTAAATTTTTGCACATCAACTGATCTAGCTCCTTGATCTATTACTGTAAAAATTTCTAGGTGCACTCCATGTTCATTGCATTTCCTTATTGGGTTTCTTCTCTTTGTTGTGCTCATCTTCTAGCTGGTGACATGATCCATACTCACTGCAACTTTCAATATTTGAATCCAAATTTGTCACATGAATCACATTCAAGGAATAAAGTGTAATAAAAGAGTGAAAGATAGGCAGAGAGAGAGAGAGAGAGAGAGTACACACTAAAAAACTGGCACTTTAAAGAATGAATACTTCTTTTCTGTAGAAATGACCCCCTATTTATAGACAAGGAGGTATAAAGTGACAAATTACATGCTTGCCCCTACCTTTACAGGCGCATCACAAGATATTTTATTTATAAAATAAATAAGCCTTTGGCTCGGCTATCCTATCACTCGGCCAGCTATGATCGGTAGTCCTTGGGTCGGCAAGGTTCGTTCGGTCTGCTTTGCTGGGTTGGGCCAGCTGGTCAGCTTTACCTATCTTTCAGTCGTCTGGACATCACTCGATTGTCTTTTGTCAATCAATTGACTATTTAGGTTCAACTGTCGACTATTAACTCTCAGATGGAAAACTTATGCTACTGGGATGAGACTACGTTGTTGAGCAAAAAGTAAATCACCATAATCAGACAAATAGTCTACCCCTCTGAAATAAGATCCATCTGAAGTGCTCAAGGAAGGTCAAGTGATGAGCCTTAGTCCTCCAGAGGAATTTTGTAAATTCCTATGAGGCGACTGGCGACATTTGGAAGAGAGTTGGATTGGTTCCTTCTCTTGGTTTGATGAGACTTGATCTTTAACTTAGGAGGATCTTGTTCGATCGACTTCGAGTCTTGCACCAAGGGAGGAGTAACTGATCAAAGGGGTCTTTTAGTCTCCTGCTGACGTGGTTACTAATCTCCTTTTGGTGGGTCATCCTTGAATGTATTTTTGTTCTGCAATCCATTGAATTTCCTCAAGATTTGTGTTGACTCATTTCTGACATACACATTTATTCTTTGAGTGTCACCAAATTCTCTACTCCTTATCATTATCTAGCAACATTAGCAATAACGGTTGAATCTCCTACTATAACAAAGCTTTAACATCAGGAGTGAAGAGTGAAATTAAGAGTGATGAAAGAAAAAAAAAATTTGAAATATAAATAACATCTAAAACTAATTTTAAGTATATGAAATAAATAATTTATTTTAAAACAAAATTAATAATAAATAAAAAGTGATCTTAATAAATAAATTGATCCATTTTATTTTGAAACAAAGGAAATATGTTGTAACTATAGAAAATAAACACAAAATATGTATGACAGAGCATTAACCTGTATGAACATCTCTTCAGAACTGCACCATTATAAATATAATATTGACCTAACAATTTTTTTATCTCATGAAATTAATAATTTTGTCAATTTATATCAAATATGACAAAAAAATAACGTCATAGAAAATGTTAACAACAAAATCCAAGTCTGCATCAACAATGTGAGAAGTGTTGCAGGAATCAATCAGCTTTGCCAATTCTTATTCCTCCACCAAAAATTAACTATTTCTCCACTTTTCCACCTTTTTGTGTCGTCACCTGGAATCAATGGGAAAATAGGATCAACCCTTCTCTGCTTTCCAAGAAAGTTAGCAAATTAGGTAATATCATATATATATATATATATTTATAATATTACAAAATGTGTCTTGTCCTTCAAAAGAATAAAAGAAAGGTCACTATTATGACATTCATCTATAAAAACGAAGCTATCCTGTGAAGCCAAGGTGGAACAAAAATGGGCCGTCTTGTTGCAAGCTATAGGATTATGTACGAAGAGCACTTGTTTGAAGGAAGAGCAAAAGTTCAAGTCTTTGAATCCCGAGGTCTATACTTTCAAGCATCTTTACAAAAGAAGAGTTGGAGAAAGGAGATGCATTAGAGTTGTTGCATTACAAAATGCACCATTTACATCATACATTCAAGGTTTCAAGAAGGTTTTGAGAGAAGAGATGGTCAATAGTTCGAGGGGAGCACTGTCCCAATGTTCCACACTAAAGCCGGCCGCCAAAAATGAATTATCCATTTTTATTCTGATGATGAAGCCCACCACCCAAAGATGTGACGGAAGGAGCGCCCACACCCACTGGATGTAACAGTATATTCCACTGATTGATACCCCAGTGCTCACTATAGATAGAAGAAAATATATAAGATATAGCTTGGGGGGAAGTGGAAGACAAGGAGGCTGCCCTGTCATACAGTTTGCCACTCTTCTCGGAGTTTCTTGCTCGCCAAAGTTGGAAATTTAGCTTGCAGAAAAGTATAATGGGCCTTTTGTTCTTATCTTCGGCATGGGAGACTGTTTCAATAAACTCTTCCATATTTTGAATTTCAGAGAGGTCGAGACCCTACGAAGAGTTTGGTTCTAACCTCTTGAACAATGGAGCAGTTTGGCATAATATGCGAAGTGTCCTCAGGGATGTTACTTCCCCACGGACCGTTAATCCTCTTCGAAATAGCCAGCAGTTTGTAGAAATTGAATATATTGTGTTATGGTATGGCTCATATACCATATAGGGACAGATGCTGGAACAAAGCGGAGCGAAGCGAAAGAATCTGTACAAATCGGGAAGTTTCGTTATGTGGGTTGGGGTGTTGGGTTAACACCCTGGTATATATTATACTGTAGGGTTTACTTAAGGATTATAAATAGACCTGTTTATAATTATAGGTCTTGGAGAGAGTTGAATCTCTGAATTCTGTACTTTGTACTTTTTTTGAATAGTGAAAAGCCACCGCTCTGCTCCCGAGGACGTAAAGATCTTTGCCGAACCTCGTTAAATCTCTTTTTGTTCTTCTGGGATTTGTGTCATTCTTGTTTTTCTTCGCCTTAATTTCTCAACAAGTGGTATCAGAGCCTGGTTCGAGGACAGGGAAGAAAAAAATTAAACAACAGCGGAATCTAAAAAAATTATCGGCGCAGGAAGGACTCCGAGGATTTGTGTTAGGCTAGGGTTGTTGGTGTTTGAGCGGCTCGGCACATAAACAACAGCGGAATCGGCCCGACGCAGCTTATTCCGACAGTTTGCGAGGAAGTTTGTGCGGTTCGGCGAAGCTCGTCAGTGGAGGAGCAGTTTCGGGACTCGGTGGCTTGCAAAGTAACAGGCGGTTCGTGACTGCGGAATTTCCTTGAACGAGCGGAAGATCGGGAGGCGGGGAGGCGGGGAGGCGGAAGACAACTTTCTCGTTGGCGATCGAACGGGTGGATCGCGTTTTGCGAACGGGCAAGCGAATAGGTTCGGCGGCAAGCAGGGAAGGATTCTTCTGGATTGTTGCGCTGCGGCAGGGCGGTTCGGCGGGGACGGACCAAAGAAGGAGGCTCCCTTTGTGGTTGGAACTGTTTCCTGCGGAGGTGATTCCGGAAAAGGAAAGGAGTTCCTCTGCACACAGAGAAGGAAGGGAATCAGCCCAGATTTGTTTCCATTTGCTTGGCCTGAATTGCCGCTAGTTCCTGTTTCAGGGAATTCCGAATTTGGTTTGTTGAAGAAATTGCAAGCTTTGTGCTATGGAGCCGAACATTCCTTTGGAGGCAGGAAGCAAAATCGGAAGGTCCCGATTAGCTTGGAAGGCGATTCAGATTTCATTCCTTCGTTGGAGCGAGCAGAGAAAACTGTGGAGAAGAAAATTTGGAAGATTCTTCAAATCTTACGGTGTAGCGGAGCTATTCCAGGACGCCGAGAAGGAAAGTTCAGAGGAAATTTTGGAAGGAAAGCGAACCGGAGTAATTAGAATGTGATTTTCTTTCCATTACTGGAGCCGCAAAATATTTTCTTTTGGTGGATTTCCTCTGCTGGATCTGCGGAGATTTCTGGCAAGATCAAAGTGAGTAAAATTTCTGGCTCAACAAAGAATCTCGTGGAGAAAAAAATTTGGAAAGTTTTTCTGAATTTTCTTTGCTAGAGAAAGGGAATCTTGACTATGGCGCAGAAGAATATAAAATTTTACAGATTGTTCGCAAGGCAGACGGGCTCGCAGGAATGAACAGGTGCTAAGTAGTTCAGATAAAGGGCTGCGGCAGTTCGACGAGTTATGCTTTGGGGAGTTCGCGGTAGAGGCGACGTCGCGACTTCGAGGCGCAACATTTCATGAACTTTCATGGCATTAGGCGAGATGGAGTTAACGAACAAGAGTTCGTGTGCAGTTACCGCGACACAGGAACTTTTGCGAACAGAGGAGTTTGGTCGTGTTCGACCAGCGGAGCTTGTAAGTTGGTCGCAGGAGGAGTTGCGATAGGTGGAGTTTGCGACAGGTGGAGTTCGGTAGGGCGCTGGCAAGCGAGCAGGCGCGTTTATTCACGAACAGTGGTTTTGCGGAGGTATTTCGCAAAGGGTTTCGCTCACGGGACAACAGTTTAGCCGAGGTGTTAGCGCGAACAGGAAAAGTGCTTCAACCCACATTTGTGCATAAGAAACTCCATGATATATTTCTCACAAGGGGCTGAATATTCGCAAGGTGAAGATTTTCTCCTAAGGGGTAGGATATTCGCAAGGTGGAGATATTTCTCCTATGGGACTGGATATTCGCAAGGTGGAGATTTTCTCCTAAAGGGCAGGATATTCACAAGGTGGAGATTTTTTCTCCTAAGGGATTGAATATTCGCAAAGTGGAGATTTTCTTCTAAAGGGTTGGATATTTGCCAAGATGGAGAATTGTTAGGTATGACTCATAATACCAGAATTTGGAGTCTCTTGGAATGAAGAGATGCCTCTAGGAACCTCTTGAGATGCCTCTAGGAATTAAAGAGGTGTGTCTCTTGGAATTTAGTGGGTTGAGATCAGTGTGGGCGTAGTAGAAGCATGGTGGTCTAACCCACATTGGTGCAAGTGTAACTCCCAGATATCTTTTCTTCTAATGGGCTGGATATTCGTCAAGGTGGAGATTTGTTATGGTATGACTCATATACCATATAGAGACAGACGGAACAGATGCTGAAACAAAGCGAAAGAATTTGTCCAAATCAGGAAATTACGTTATGTGGGTTGGGGGTGCTGGGCCAACGCTCCGCTATACGGTACAGGGGTAATATGGTAATTAGATATTGTACTGTAGAGTTTACTTCATGATTATAAATAGACCTGTTTGTAATCCTAGGTCTTGGAGAGAGTTGAATCCTCGAATTCTGTATTTTGTACTTTTTCTGAATAGTGAAAAGCCGCCGCTCTGCTCCCGATGACGGAGACATCTTTGCATGACGTAGACATCTTTGCCGAACCTCATTAAATCTATTTGTGTTCTTCTCGGATTTGTGCAGTTCTTGTTTTTGTTTGCCCTAATTTCTCAACATATTGCCATCCTCCATTAGAACAATTGTTCTCTAGAAGTCTTGATCTTCTTAACCCACGCAAAAGAGTTGTTTTCTTGTTCAAAAATGGCATCATATATCATAGGTTTCACTGTTCTGTCAGTTGGAGAAAAGGAGAAATCCACAAGTTCCCTCTCCTCAATATTATTAGAGGTCGGCCATCTACATAGACGATATCAAAGTTCTAAGTTTAATTGGTAATATCAATTTCCTGCTAGCTAGCAGCTTTCCACCTGATAATTTTTTGAAGGGAAATGCCCCTTCCATCAAAATTCTCCTAGTAATTTTTTCTATTATATATTTTCTTTGATATTGAAGTTATGGGTTTTCTGAAAAAAACTGGAAGATGCCCTTTTTGCTTGGATCACTCTATTATGAGCTTCTTTTCTTCTATCTGTCATACTTTGTGGCATTTGATATGGCTTCGCTCGGAATTGGGATGGACTTCTTATTTTAGAAAAAGCTTTTAGTTGTTGTTTGGACTTTAGTTGGAATCTATGCTGAAACCTACTATTTTCTGGTTTTTGCTCCCCTATTATTTTTGAATTTCTCCTTATACATATATCATTTGCTTAAATGGATTTACAAGAGGAACATTTTGCTGATTGTGGCACTTTTATGTGGTTTTTCTCTCTGGAATTTTTGTGAAGGCTGCTCGGATTATACACGAAATGGAATTCAACAAAATGATTGGCATCTTGGAAGGACTCACCTTTTTTTTTTATGGATCATTTGGATCCTCATTGGAAGAGCGATGATAACAACAATAACAACAACAACGAATCCTTAAATCCACTACGTGGGGTCGGCTACATGAATCCTTTTTCTCCGTTGCATCCTATTTAGCGTCATATTTTCATTTAGTTCTAATAAATTAAGATCTTTTCTTATACAACAAGCACAAGTCTTCCTAGGCCTACCTCTGCCTTTCTTAACATAAGTCGATTCTAAAACATCTACTATCCTAATCGGATCATCAGATGGTTGACGTTTAATGTTACCAAACCATCTAAGAAGACTCTCTCTAATTTTATCCGTTACTGGAGCTACACCAACCCTTTCACGAATATATTCATTTCTCATTTTGTCTCTAAGTGTAAAGCCAAGTTGGAAGAGCAATGATGATCTCCACAATTCCTACAAAGGGCTCAACCGGCATATTGGGGACTATGAAATCTATATATTGCCTTCTAAGATCATGCTGCTGCACCATCCTTCTCCCTTATCCATTAGTTGGTTGAATTTATACTGTTGTGGATCATTTGATTCAAAAATAAATATTCTATTGAAATCCCATAGCAGAATTTTGGTTTCTTAGTTTGCCTGGATATATCCATATCTTTGTGCTCTTGACTATTCTGAGCTCTTCCTTTTTTTGTGTTTTTATTTCTTAATTATTTAAATTGCTTTCAATTTTATAAAATATTCATAATGAACTTTGGGTGCATTTATATCTGTACACAGTTAATTTTTACAAGGTGGAATCTAAAGCAATTCCACTGTGCTTTCTGTGGTTCATGTATCCTTGCAGTAAGTTAGCACAAGGCAGGTAATACTTATGTGGCAGATATGGAATGCTAGACATATAGCTTTCGGTGTCATGATCTTATTTAATATGGATGCTGAGGATGTATCCATCACCATCTTCCTTTTCAAGGCCTAGCTGCTATAGAAGGAACAGAATAAAGAATGTTTTATCTTGTCTCCAGAGAGGAAAAGGTAAGGGAAGAAATAACACAGGAGCAGGCTTCATTTCATGGGTTGATTAGTAAATGACAGCGAGAGCATCAACTGCATGCTGGGCTTGTTTGGTTGTTCGTATACAGAGAATGTGTTATGAATTAAGTAATGATTTTTTTTTTTTGTTAATTTCTTTGTGAGAAGGTTAAATTATTTCATAGAGAAAGCTGGGTTTCTGAGGAATATGTTTTTATATTAATGAAACATGTATGAGAATGTGGAAAGTATTTAAATGAATACGGGATTGGTATTAAAAATGCTGCAATAAACTGATTTTGCTATAGAGTTTAGAATGAGAAGTATAGATTATTTAATTAAAATTTGAATTATTAAATTTTTTTATAAAAGTCATTACTGATATACATAATGGGGTAAAAAGAGGAGGATCTCTATAAGTATGAGATTATAATTGTAAATGTCAGAATCTGAATTTGTCCTGTAAATCACACCCAAGAAATAGAGTATAAAGCATGAGAGAGAGAGAGAGAAAGAAGGAGAGAAAGAGAGCGCACTCTAAGAATTAAGTTCTTTACAGAGCAACTGATTAGTTCTACTGTAGAAATGACCCACCTATTTATAGGCATAGGGGGGGTATAAAGTGACACATTACATGATTGCCCTTTCTTTCATGGAGGAGTTGAAAGGTATTATGGGCATACAAAAATTGGGTTAGCCTATGGCTCGATTTTCTTATCGTTTAGTTAATGAGGGTTTGAAATCTCTAGGTAGGCCAAACATATTAGATTGATTATGTTGAGTTGAGGTGGTCGGTCGGTCCATCGTAATGATCATTATATCATCTGGATTCCATTCGGTTGCCTAATTGACCCTCGGTTGGCTGACAACCCTTTGGTTAGCTGTGCTAGCTTTCAATCACCTAATAACCTTTGGTCAGCCTTAGTTAGTTGATAGACTATCTTGGTTTGATTGTCGAATTTTGAGCCTTAGAAGGGAAAATCATATTGTTGGGGTAAAGCGAAGCTATCACGCAGTGAGGTCAATCAACAAACTTACTGTCAAACTGACTAACTCCATTAGGCAAAATTCAATGCACAACAATTGATACAATCCGAGTCAATCAAATCCATGTTAAGTTATTACATCGCTTTTGGAAGCTTTTGGTCCTCTATTATAAGGTCAAATGGATTCCAAATCTAGCAAGATTATTCAAATAAAGAATCTCAACAAGAAAAGCCCAATGAGCCTAAGGTAACTTAATTTTGACATTATTTGAAGACACTCAAATGTTTATAAAATAACATCTGATTGAGGGGATCTCTCCTGTCCATACGATAAAATGAATCTATTTCATTATTTGTAGAGAAGTGCCTCCTAAACTCTATAAATAGAGCACTACTCCATTCATGAAAGGGGACTTAAACCTTGAATAGTAGGAAGCATGGGAGTTGGAGGAGAAGAAGTAGAGTTGCAATTTTCTCCCCAAAGGACCATTGAATGTCATATATTTCTCTAGCTACTGACCACCATCGACCACAGCCCGTTGGCCGTTGCTACATGTTCATTGTAATAAATCTTTTTTTCAAAATCAGGATGTGCACTATGAAATCCTGGCGTACAATGTGATGTAATGAAACACCGTGAAGATGTTTTCATTACAAATCCTTTGTACTGTGTAACAATGCACCTTGCATATGATATGATGAAATATTCCCAATACGAAATCATGAATAAGCCGTATCAGGGACCTAGTGAAAATTCCCTATAATTACTACTTACAACCATTGTACTCACAATAAAGTAACTTTCTCTAGATCTATGAAGTTCTCTCCTCGCTACTCTACACTATGGCGTATATGACCGGTTATGATCTATGTGGTCCATAGTCGTGCAACTCTCAACTCTAGCCTATGAAGCCTATGAATGTTATCACAGCTCGTGTAGCTCCCAACATTGATATATGTGGATTACATATGCTATTATAGCTCTCCTTTATGGCATATGTAGCAAACTATGTCCTACGCAACTCACAGCTCAAGCTGCTCCTTCATCGGCCTTTATGTCCTACGAGTGTTATTACAACTCTAGGCTATAACTTATATGTCCAACTATGGCCTACTTGACTCAAAGATCAAAGGGCTCCTAAATCCAACCTCTGTGACCTTCAAACATTAATACAACTCACCACTATAGCTTAAGTGGCCAACTACGACCAAAATGGTCCACAACTTATGAAACTCTCAACTCCAATGTTTATAGCCTATGAATTTTATCATATTTTATGCAACTCCTAACCCCAGCCTGTGTGTTCTACGGACATTATCACAATGAATGTAGCTCCAAACTCTAGCCCATGTGGAGTAAAAACGTTATTGTAGCTTGATGCACAAAAAATATGTACATTTTTAGACCTATATTTTATACTCCCTTTTAGTGATATTGCACTTTAAAGAAAGGTATTTTGTATATTTTTGGTTTCACGAACAAGAAATGGAGTTTTGGATAAAAAGAAGCAAAAGCGGTGCAATTTGGAGCAAAAACAAGCAAGAAAGAAAATTCTGTCCTGACACATTTCAATATGTCTTTCTATGCTTAACTTTCTCTATGCTTAATCTCTTTTATACTTCTCACATATTTTTGAATGAAATTACACTTTAAAGAAATGTTGTTTTCATGTTTATTTTGTAGGTCTATCTGTTAGGAATGAAACACAATTGAAACAGGGCAAGACGGAGCGAAATGGTGGAGAATCCAGAAAATGATGAAAATATGGCACCGACAGCACCCAGAACAGCGCCAAAGGCTCCCGAGACAGTTTAGACACGATTTTGGGCGGTTATGGCTTAGATTCAATGTATTTGGAGGATTTTTGGAAGGTTGCTTGAGACATCTCTTGGGAAATTCGTCCCTACATTATAATAGAGTGATTTTATGTCAGAAGAAGTTGTGTGTGTGAGTGGAAAAACGTGGAGAATGTTTATAGATCTTAAAATAGGAGTAGAAATGTATATTTCTACATTTTTGAAGAGATTAGAGAGGGAATTTTGAGAGAATCTGTAGGGAGATGTCCTAGCATTGCATGGATCAGCAGGAGACTTTTTGGGAGAGATTTTCATCTTTCTTTCAAGGAGAAAAAACTAGGTATTGTGTTATTCATTATCTTATGATTTTGTAAACACTTATTTACTAGATTTGATTTGATGTAATGAAGTTTTTCGTTGTGTTTTTTTCGTGCTTTGTGATGTGTTTCTCTTCTTTCTTCTTCTTTGGAAATAGTGGCATGAGAAGATTATGTCGTTATCTTCCTTTTACTTTTCTTTTGAAATGAGTAGGATTCATGTTTAGGATATTGGGATGCATGCTTGAAGAATTTTTAATTATAAATGTGATGATTTATACTTACATTTCATTTACATTACAATAAGGGCCCGTTGTAGTGTTAAAATTTGTTGTAATTGCATTATGACTCGAGAGGGCGGTGTAATTCTCAACAAAGTGGAACCATATTCAAATTCCATGGATGGTGAAGTTCATGGGGGTTGAGTGCAAATAAATAAGGAAATATATATACTACTGAGCGAAGAATTGAAGATTCTAGGGTGACAGACTAAAATCTCCAATTTGGTCTTAGTGTTTAAGAACTAAAACGAGAGTTAGCATTTAGGGGAAGAGAAGTGGGAGCTCTGGAGTTAGAGCCAATATCCTTTCAGCCTAACTACGGATTTAGAGGCTAAACCTAAGATTAACCAACGATTCTCTATAACACTTGACTGAGGGTAGAGAATTAAAATTGCTCATATTTTGCACATACAATATTAAATATATCTCATTTCCTTACATTATCCAATTCACTACATAAGAATAACAGTATTTAACATCTCAAAATTCTCCAAACCAATTCATCCAAAAAGGGTTTTCTTTATAATTAATATTTTTATTTAAGAATAGTTATTAGTTGTTTTAAACGTTTTAAACTTAAGTTGTTTTAAACTTAAGACTTATATTTAGGAGTACTTGTTAGAAAAACCACTTAAATCACTCTTCCAAACTAAGAACAAATAATAGTAAACTAGAATTCGACTAAGGACCTCTTACTTTGCTTCTTCGTGGGATCGATACTGTGATTTTTAAAGAAAATTCTATATTACTTGAAGCGGAAGCGATACATGCACTTGCATAGCACTTGCATAGAACCCATAATGTGTGAACTAATTTATATATTTTATATAACATTTAAATTTTACATATTAAATACTTAATATAAATTAGGTCAAGTTTTTGGCCATATTTTTGGAAGCAATATTTTGAAAGCTAAATTACTGCATAACTTCGGGTCGGGTCAAGTTTTTGACGCCGTCTCGGGGGAATTAAATTGACATAAAACATACAGAAAAACAACACACACTAGGGGCGCATCATAGCTCCTCATTATGACCTATGTAATCAAATACAAACTTTGAGGCTCACATCTCAGATGACTTCCAATTCCACTCCCTACAACATATGAACATTATTGCAACTCTTTGTTATAGCCTTTGTGACCCACTAAGGCTCACTTGGCTCACAGCTAATGCATCTTCCACTTCCATCATCCGCAGCTTACAAATATTATTTTAGCTTATCATTATGGCCTACATGGCTAACTACAACTTACATGGCTCACAAATCATATAGATCTCAACTTCTGACTCTAAGATCAATGAATAGCTCATGCAGCTCCCAACTCAGGTCTCTACAGCTTATATACGTTATCACAGCTCAAGCAGCCTCCAACTCTGATCTCTGTAGCTTATCGAAATTATCACAGCTTAAGCTGCCGCCAACTCCTACTTATGGAGCCAAAAAATGTTCTTACAATTCTCCACTATAGCTTATGTGATCAACTACGACCTACAAAGCTCATAATTCACGTGGCTCCAAACTCTAGCCTCTGCGACCTGCAAGCATTCACCACTACGACCAACATGTCTATTATGTGACGAACTATAACCTATGTGGCTAAGAGCTCATGCATCGCTTGACTCTGGCCTTAATGCTCTATGGATGTTATCACAATTTCCCACCATAACCTATGTGGTCCAAGCCATATGCAGCTGCTAACTCTGGCTTCTGCAACCTACGAACTTTATAGCAGCTCGCCACTATGACTTATGTGATCAACTATAGCTTACATGACTCACAACCACCATTTTATTGGGCCTCTATGGCCAACCAATACTAATAAAGCAATCATTAGCAATTCACATGGCCCATTACATTCATTGTTTTACCGCTACATAGTAGAATATTTCAACTAGGCTAAAACTCGCGGTTTTTTTTCAGGGTTTTTTACATAAGAAGTTGACGTGTCTCCTCCTGTTATCCTTCTATTCTCTGAGCTTGTGTTGAATTCTCATACAATGCTGAGAAAGTAAATAATCACTCTACCACGGCGAATTTACCGACACGCATCATATATATACATATAGACACACGCACACAGATGAGTTTATTTATATTTTAATAGAACTATGATTTTAATCAAATTTAACTTAATCGTAAATAAATATATGAGTTGCATGCAAATTTATATTTATACTTATTTTATGTAAAATAAATATATAGATAGTTTTTCATAAGGAATTATATGATAAATTTTCAGGCAAGTTGAAAGTTCACGGCCAAAATTTCAAAATGAAGTCGCCCTAATTTTATTTTTTTCATAAGGAATCATATGAAATTACTAACTCTTTTGTCTAACTTGAACAAAGACGTTGTAAAAAATTCTTTTATGTTCGCACATATTTATTTAATTAACGAATAATTTATTTTAATAAATAAAAATTTATTTTAAATCAAGTTGAAATATATTTTTCAATTCGAACTGAAATTAAAGTTTGATTAAATGTTTAAAGTAACACGTCAAACTTCCCTAGAGTTCACTCTAAAAAAATAAACTCATAAAATAATAATCATACATTCAGTGTGTTGAATCTAGGAATTGAGCAGATAAGAGGAATAGAGAAGAAAATTTATTGACAGTAATCCTTTTTTGATGAAATGATCATTTATTTATAGCTCATAGATGTATCTAGTAAGGTTACATGTTTATCCTAATTTTAATAGTGATGTTACAAGTTATTACACAATTTCATATTTGTAGCTAACTCAGAGACTCTTTAATATTCATAACCGCTTAAAATGGGGGGCATTTAATGATTCGCTGGTATTGTCATTCGGTTGTGTAAATGGTCTTCGGTAGGCTAGAAGAACTTCGGTTGACCTCCTTGAGAGAATTCTCGTTAGTGGCCCTCTTGTCGTTACGGTAAACTTGGACCGTCAAGCAGAGAGTGTATTGCCGTATTGTGCTAGTAGCTCTATTTGGACAAAGAGTCTTCTCAGAGGATTGGAAAGATATTGGGTTGCTCTTTCGCCATCTTTGTGAAGAACCTTGGAATCAGTCGATGAAGCTAGCTATACTGACCATCCCTTGGATCACGTGCCTCATATTCTTTCATTCGGTCAACCCATAGTTCTGACGAAAGAACCGACTCTTGGAATCTATCTTTCGACTATCCAAATGCAATCTTCTGATATCCATTTAATTTCCTCGCGATTCATGCGATCGTATTTTTTTATGTACATTATAAAAAATTAAATATAAAATATATGTATTTTTATGAACTTAAATATAATTAAAAATACATAAAATGTAATGATTTTGTTGTTGAAGTTATTTGTACGACCATGGAGAGAGAAATGTATGACATATTTGAAGCTCCGCCCAACAAATTATTATTAATGTCCCTTAACAATATCAATCCTCAAAAACTAATCGGTGAGATAATATTTTCAAGCAATTATCAAGTACAATGCTATTTAAAAAGCTAATAAATTCTTAAAAATACAAAACATTATAAGATCACCTGCAAAAATATAATTAATTTTTGACAACAGTTATCCAACCTATCATTGTCACTAGCGACTTCATGAACCTAGGAGCCTATGTTTAGTTTTCTTGCTATCCCACATAATAATAATTGAAGTTCTATGTCCATCAACATCACAAAACTCAATTATAATCTCATACGCATGATTTGTTAAAAAAAAGCAATGAACCTACACTGCAATAATGTAATTTTCTATAATCTTTTATTATCAACTATTTATATTCATAAAAACAGTTGAATTCAGATTTGTCCTAAGAGGCATACTCAAGAATTGGAGAGGCATGTACCGTGGGAGAGTGGTAGAGAGAGAGATAGAGAGGAAGAGAGAAGTAGAGAGCACGCACAGACTTGCTCCGTGGAGACGAATTGTGGTTTTCCTTAATTTGCGACTCATTTTATATCTTGCAAGTATAGTTGCAAGAGAGAATTGGAGAGAGTTCTCCCTACAGGAGATGGGTCTAGAGAAGAAGAGCTAAAAGCATCTAATATATGTTATGGTCCCTTTATTTAAAAAAGATAGAGGGACAAAGCATAAAATTACATATTTTACCTTTGCTTTAGAGAGATCGTGCAAGGTATTCTGATCTTTTTGCATGTCTGAACCTTTTGTTCGGTAGATACTTCGGTTGGCCTATTGAACTAGTTTCAGTAAGCTCTCTACTGGGCCCCAATCGGCTTTCACTCTCAAAAGTTGGTCGATTCTTGAGAGTGGTAGCCGTTTGTCCTCTGGGCAGCCTGTTAGCTTGCCCAATTATTGTTCCTTGAAGATCGCTGAGATCTTTGAAAATTTTTGGGAAGCTATTAAGGGAGCTTCACATTAATACTTATGAGCTTTTTGGGGGTTAGACCTTTATCCAATCATTGGCATGAATGTTAGTCTTTTGTTGTCCTAGGTTGTCCTTAGGTCATCGAGCTGACCTTCAATCATTTGACAATTCTTCAGTCGATCGGTAATTCTACGGTCAATCGACAATCCTACAGTTGGCAAGGTGGTCCTCATCCAATCGTCTTTATAAGGACTTGTATAATTTTTTGTCAAAGGAAAGATCCTTATTTTATTTCTTTTAATTTGGACCATAAGATTTTCTTGAGAGTCATACTGATCATTTTTTGAGTGTACATGTTTATGTTCCTTAATTTTTCTTGCTCCTTAATAGTGACAGCTGCGATAAGAGCAAGAAATATTTTAATGCAATAAAATAAATTTTATGACCCGAATATATAGAGCATAGTAGACGCTTCTCAATATCTTGAGTTTGTTTCTTCTTGCATCTGCTTGGTTGTTGGGAAGTTTTTATGGAGAAGGGATCTAATTGGGCACATAAACCTATAGATGAAGTGAAGATGCTAGCCTCCCTTGAGGTAAAGAAACATAGTTGGCTGGAAGGCAAACCAAGGAAGAAGAAGTGGGAGGAGAAACACGATAAGAAGCCAAAGCTGTCCAAGTGAGTGGATTTGGAGGCGCTGTCAGAATCGATCTGAGTGGGTCAAGAGAAAAGCCAATCCAACACTGGTAAGGAGCTAGGCAGTTTAGTGGTTGTTTCATCGACTTTGGTTGAGGTTATGGGTAAGCCAAAGACTACGTCTGCACCTCAACAACCCAGTGTACCAGAAATTAGAGCAAATGATCAGCCAATCAAAAGGACAAGAGCAGTTAATGTTCTTTCTTTGCTGAATTTAGGTAGAGTAACTTGGTTTGAGGTTGAATTGATCCTACATGTGATTATTGTTCTTAGGATTTACTTATATATATATATATA
>NW_018164566.1:38745-60019 GCF_001263595.1 Phalaenopsis equestris
TATATATATTTATTTATTTTCTTTCTTATTAATTCTTATTTTCCAAAATACGTGTGGATGCTCGGATCAGGGGTTCATACCTAATTGGTGATAGTCATGATCTAACTGTGGTGGCTCATCCTTCAATCCTGATTTGCCCTCTGAAGCATGCCCAAGAGTCAGAGCGGCAGAACCATGAGGGAGAGTTGGAGAGAGACAAAGAGGGAGAAATAATGAGAAAGCACAAACATACTTGCCCTGTATGGGAGAATGGGGTATTTTTGGGCTCTATGACCCATTTTATAACTTACAAGTGGCAGTTACAAGAGAGAAGGGAGCGTTCTCCCTAAAGAAGATGGGTCTACAAAGAAGAGTTGAAAGCCCCAAATACATGGTATGGTCCCCCTATTTATAGAGGACAAAGGACAAAATGTAAAATTAAATGTTTTACCTCTGCTTTAGAGGGGTTGTACAAGATATTCTGCACTTTTTGAATGCATGCACTTTTTGCTCTGCAAGTCCTTATGTCAATTGGTTGAACTAGTTTTGGTCAGCTTTTGTTTAAGCAATGATCAGCTTTTACTCTAGGATGTTGGTCCGTACTTGAGTGTGGTAGTCGGTTGGCCTTAATGCGACTAGTCAACTTACCTAATTATTGTTCCTTGATTATCTCTTGACATCTTTGGGGTTAATTAGGGAGCTATTGAAAGAGCTTCACAACAATACTTGTGATCTTATTGGTGGGTTAAACTTTTTTTTTGGCTGTTGGTGTTGATGCCTGTCCTTTTCTAGCCTGGGTGGTTCTGTGGTCATCAGATCGGCCTTCGATTAATAAGCAATCCTTCGGTCGGCTGCGTGGTCTCCAACCAGTCAGTTCTATAAGGACATTTAGATTTTAATTAGAGGAACGATTTTCATTTTATCTCTTAAAATCTCAACCATTAGATTGTCTCGTGACTCATGCAAAACATTTTTGGGTGTACATATTAAGTTTTTTAGTTTTCTTACTCCTTTATAGTGACAACTGCAATGAGATCAAGAAAACGTTTGATATAATAAATCAAATCTTAATAGTCATAATTTAATTCAATGATTAGACACTCTAGGTTTTTTTGCCCATGACTCTTATATATAAGGCGTAGTGAACGGTTCTCATTATCTTAAGTTTTTCTTCTTGCATATGCTTGAATTCTATGATGTTCTGGTGGAGAAGGGATTTGATTCTACACTGAAACTTGTTGACTGGTGAAGAAGAAAACTTCCCTTGGGGGGAAGGAACAACACTGGCTAGAAGGTGAGTTAGGAAAGTAGTTGGAGAAGAAGCTTGTTAAGAAGTTAAAGGCTTACGAGTGAGTGGAGTAGTAGGAGTCATTGAATTCAATCCATGAGGCTTCAAAGAAGGGCCAACCAGTAGTGGGAAAGAGCGGGATTGTTCGAAGGCTGGTCCGTAGACTAATTCTTCAATTGAGGTTCTTGGTCACCACATACTATGACTGCTCCTCAACCAACTGTTGTACCAAGAACTGGTGGGGGTGATCCACCAATCATAGAGAAAAGAGCGTTTGATTGTCTTTCATTGGTAAACCTAGATAATGCTACTTGACCAAACGTGGATCAGATCTTGAGTACTTGTGCTTACTTGTCTTAAGAATTACTTGAATTTTTTTTCTTTCTTATTAATTTTTTTTTAAATAGGTGAGGATGCTTAGATTGAGTGTTTGCTTCTTATTGGTAATGGCCATGATCCAATTGTGGTAGCAACTTTTGTGCTCCAATTATCAGTTAGCAGTGAGAAGAATGTGGTCAATCGCCTAGTCAGCCCTATGAAAATCCATGAGGAAGCGATTGAGGGACGTTGGATGTCCCTGATCCCCGATAACTGCTTATATGCAATAGTATAACAATAATTCTGATTATATTTTTCACTTATATTTTCCTATTTTGCATCAAAACCAAAAACTTGATCCTAAAAAAATATAAGAATTTAATTTTTAATTTATATATATTGGGATACTACACAAGTATATTATCTAGTAATATAGAACTTTTTTATTAATACATGAATATCGAACCCACAGGGAAGATATGCAATACGTACTTTTTGGAAAACTTTCTATTTTAAAAAAATAATTATTTAAACTAAAGACGTTTTTGCAGTAAAGAAAGTTAAAATATTTTTGGTAATTTTAATATTTCGACAAAAAATAGTACAAACTTAAAAAGATAACTTGAGTTTTTGTAGAATAAAAACACTAAATATGAAAATATCTTTCTCTTTATCATGAATCAGTAATAAGTATAGGAATTCTATTGTAGAAGTATGCATATTATGTTGTGCCAAATAGGAACAATAATATTCTTTACCCTTACTAGAGATGTTATAAAGAACATTAACTAATTTAAAGTTTAAATAGTTCTGAAGATCGGCTAGGCAGGGAATATATTAGCTCTCACTCTAGAGTTCCCTCGATTCCCTCCACCTGGGGGCTAACATCTTGTATCAGAACCTAAAATAATAAACCAAGTTGGGGGCTTTAACCTATCACTTTAAAGTCCTCTAACTCTACACCCTTCTCACAATAAATTTTAACAACTGGATTGGCCAAATCAAGAAGTAAATGAAGTACATGGATTTAAATCATCACAACTTCTTCCAACATTAAAGATCAATACTCTCCACAACTTCCATCCAACACTTAATTACTTATCATTTTAAGAAGAAAGATAAAGAGAAACTTCTTAGAATTTATGGAGAAAATAAAACCACAATTTAGTTTAAAAGTAAAAATCATTGTCAAACCAACAACAAGTCTCAATTAAACCCAAAATTAGTCTAAAACAAAAGATAAAAACTTATCTTAAGTCCTCCACCTCAAGTTTTCCACTCATTTGAATCTCCTCTCTTTTACAACACTCTCAATATAAAACTAAAATAAAAAAAGAATAAATATGTGGTGTCTGAAAATCTCTCTGACTAACTTCGCAATTTTTGAACTTTTAAAACTTTCCTAGTACTTTTAGGATCTCTTTCAAAGTCCCAATATTCCTTCTTTTATAATTCTCCAAACGGTGCATTGTTATCTCTTCAAAATGTGTCTTGATTCAATGTATTTCCCTAAGAGATGCATCCTTTCACAATAATTTTCGTCCATGGTGGTTGTAACCACCTATTAAGCCAATAGGTGCCTCAAAAACCTCTTCAAAATTCACAAAAACTGAATTTACTCATCCAATAGCTGCCATTGGAGCTTAAGTGTGGGGCCTCTGGCGCTTAGACACGACCTTCTCTGTTTACCCGGCTCTTAGGCGCCAAAACACTTTTGCACATTTTTCACCTATTTGCTCCAAATTTGATCTTTTTTCACTCCTTTAAACATTTTTCACCTTTTTACCTGTACCTGAAAGAAAAACAAAAAAAATACCTTCCATTAAAGCGCAATATCTCAAAAATAGGTATAAAAGTGTGTCTAAAAACACTACAGTCCCCTAGGACATTAACATGTTCCTTGGATGAAAGGAAGTTGCTTGGCCTTGGTGAGAGGAGGAACTCTCTACAGTGCTGATCTGACTAGATGGGATGTGAGGAGAGTCATCTATTCTTTGCCAAGAAGTGTCTGAACTCTAGGAAGGTGCCTTTGTGTAGAGGGTACATTACTTAGTCGATCAAGAAAATCCGTTCAAGCTCGGTTGTTGAATGCTATATAGAAGATTAGTTAGTAAATGTCTTGTCCTAACCATGGTGGTTGAGGACTAGTTTGTAAAGTGCCTTTTTTTGGACTAATTTTTGAGTGTAACTATTTTATTATAAGAAAATAATTATTTTTATTTTCTTCTTGATTTCTATTGTTTCCCTTAGAATTCTCTTCTGAGGTTTCATTTACTGCTTACATCCCTATAAGTAGGGGCTGGTGTGTTATTTGCATGCTTGCTATCTTTTTTCTCTGGACTTTTATTGCTTTGCATTTCTTCTTCTTTTTGTTCGATCTATCCCCTCATTTTTTTTTATATTCTTTAATGGCTCCAAAGTGTACAAATTGAAATTTTGGTCTGGTAATTGCGATTGAACAATAGATTTTGCCTCCGTCGGATGTAACTTTTGTAGAGGAAGCCTTTGCTTTGACTCAACTATCAAGTTTAGTGTCGCTTGCTTGGATGAGAGGGAGAATGATCTGTTAAATGAAAACTTAGTTATCTATAGAGACCATCTGAGGCGCAGATTGTGGTTGCCTCTCTACCAATAGCTTTGAGTGATCTTCAAGCAATATGGGGTTATCCTAGTGTAGATCAAGATGAATTCTACATAGTGATAATGACTTATGTAGTTTTTTTTCCACCAAAAAGGAATCCCATGGTCGACTAACCTATTCAGGCAAGTGTTTTCTCCATGCAGTTTGAGACAATCATTCAGTTTTAATTCTTGAGCTTGAAGAATAAGGTGAAAGACAGGAAGTACAAGTTTCTTTATCGCCTCAACCTCGGTGAACTAGGGCATCAAAACTATGCTGAATAGGGATGCTTTTAATAAAAAGACGGGGAAAGATTGCTCCCAAGTTTAGATTTTTGAGATCTATAGGCAACTATTTTCAGTTCTCAAGTACATAGGTCCGATGACTATGAATAAGGTTTTATTTCTTGGAGTGTTTGAGAGAATGATGAAGTTGTGGGCCACCTCCAACACAAAAAAAATTGAGTGAAAGTTGGCAATTATAGTCCAAATGGCCCGAAAGAAGACCAAAGATGAGGCCCTAGTGAAGATAGTTTCTGCACAGGGAATTGTGGCAACCGAAGGAAGGTTGGTTGAGGCTCACGGTGACATAGTAAGTACAGTAAGTCAGAAGTTTCTTTTATTTATCCTTACAACTATGGTGGTGGTCCAACAAATTTCCACTAATGATCTAACTATCATAGAAAGAAGATCCTTGTCTTATACTAATACTTATGTGTTAGATTCATCTCCTTTAGGTGCAAGTCGGTGAGAACCCGAAGAGCCATATGTCGCTCTAAAAAAAGCTAGGCCAACGAAGAGTCCTTTGAGGAAGGGCAAGAGCACGGAAAGCTTTTCCTCATCTTGTTGCAACATTCATTGGACTATCTGCATGCAATAAGGCCATTTGGCCTGCTTCTACCACCCAAACCAAATCAATGACTAGCTTGGTGTCGGTGTCTCCAAAGGAGGTACAACATTGTGAAGGAAATGAGCCAGTTCCTGAGTCGACTCTTTGACCTCCACCCTCCTATTGAAAGAAAAGGAAGGGTTCCCCATTCCCACTCGAAGTAATGGGAAGAATAACTAGAACGCCTCAATCAGTCGGTACAATGCCATCAATTGGGAGGTGGATTGGTATGATGGTTTGCTGAGCAAACTCTACTCATCTGCATTTGTTAAAGTGATCTATTGTCACACTCTTTACAAGCACCTTGGAGCGCTTGAGAGTTCTGAGCTTTATAAGAAGGTAGATTTCTACCATCTTAAGGCGTGGGAGGCTTCCCACTTCCAGTTGATGGCGTTCAACTAGGATAAATTGGGTTGCCGCCTCAGAAAGGGCCTTACCTTGGCCATGCTCGTTATGAAGGCTAAGAAGTGAGAAATGATAGCTGAACATAGGTTGGAAGCAGCGAGGAGAATATTGCTTCTCTATTGGATCTTTTGTAGATCTCCTTGCAAGAAAACTAGGAGCTAAAGGCAAAGTTTACAATGATGAAGACTGAGAAGGAGTCCTTTGAGGCACTCCCCTCTCACTCGTGGTACGAAAATATTCAGATCGAGCATCTTCGAATCGAAAGTTTCATGAAAATCAATCGCTTCATTCAGTCAGGCCATGTTGATCCAATGTTTACAGACTTGAATGAATTTGTTGCATTGTACACTAGCTCTAAGGGGACTTTGAGGATGTCTCAGATGCCAGAGGAAATATATGGTCCTTCAATCGGCTTGCTGAAACTTATAAATTTTTCTAGAAAATTTTTTTTGTAAACGTATATTTTGTAAATGAAATCTTTTGTATATAAAAGACTTGTAATGAAGCATCTCATTTGTACTTGCATACCTTTTCTTCTCTTTATTATTTTACCTTTATCACATTATTTTCTTGCGATAACTGCTTGTGATATGTATGATGTTTGGTCATCAGTCATTAGATAGGGTCTGTTTATTTGGATTTGGACTACCCAACTTAAGTCTTATAATCTTCCTTGCCTCATTCACTCGGTCAAACCACCGTATCTTCATACTTGACTTGGGTGATTTGCTTGGTACCTTTTATAGAGTTTGTTGCTACTGGGCAGGGAATCTCTTCGAGTGTTATTAAATTCGAGTTGAGAGGTATAAGTTTAGTGATTCTTGCATATTGAGGGTTGAACCTTGGATTTTGGATGTCGATCAGATGCTTTCCGCCAATGTTGGTCACCCTAAATGTTTTTAAAATGTCAAAAGCCAACACAAATTATGCACTGCCTTTCTCATTAGCTTCATTGAATTGATGCCTTGATCGGGAAATCGACCAAACTCATTTTTAGGGTGATTTTTATCATAAACTTTGCATAGATTTTCGTTAATAGTAAGGGAACCACCTCCAAGGCTTTATTCTTTTTGAGCTTTGAGATGGGCTTTTTGATGCTTGACATTAAAGGCCAGATTGTGTTAGGATGTCGATCGAACGTCTATGATGTTGTTATCAATTTATTTTATGATATTGTCTTCTGGTTTACATCTTACATTTTTTAACTTCTCGATTGCTTGGTTGGATTGTCATCTCAGTTAACCCACACCCTTCGCCAATACTTTGGCGGATCTTTTCATTATCTTAGTGAGGCTAACCGTCTAGACTCACTGCTATGGAGATTTGCATTGCACCATTAACACAACTTTTCACTACTAGACAGGGAACCACGAAAAGTATTGTAGAAACCATGGTTAGTGATGCAGAAGTGTTGTAGGCTATTTTGATGACATAACCTCTTTGGGGTCATTATTGGGTTTATTATTTGAATTCGAGTTCCTCAAGTTTCAATTGGAACTGAGAAAACATTAAAAGGATTTATAATTGCATAAAATATAAGTTTCAAAATGATACTCCCTTTATTCATTGAGCTAGGTGTCAAACACCCTGATTTGAATGAGGATTGTCGACTATTATTGGTAGGCTTGTTCCGACCGTGAGTAGCCGGTCGTCCGTTTTATGGTTCTCGCCTTCTAGCCAATGCCTCTAGGAAGATGAAGGAAATGAGTTTTTTGACTCCAGATTTGTTATTGCATGAACTCTTTTGTGTGCTCCATGTTAAGAGTGTCTCTACACTGTATTTCACCTCGTTGGTTTCACTTATATTCTTATTTATTGCTAGCTCCATACTCACGACATAATTTAGAATGTTGAATCCAAATTTGTCATGTGCGCCCTTCCCAAACATTGGAGCTGTTAGAATCGTGAGGGAAAGGTAGAGAGAGACAGAGAAGGAGAGAGCACACACTGACTTGCCTCGTAGGGGCAATTGTGGTTTTTTCGGGCTATAAAACCCATTTTATGTCTTGCAAGTGGCAGTTACAAGAGAGAAGACGGGAGAGTTCACCCTATAAGAGATGGTTCTAGAGATAAGAACCAAAAACTTCTAATACATGATATGATCTCCCTATTTATAGAAGATAGAAAAAATGTGAAATAACATGTTGTACCCATGCTTTAAAGGGGTTTTACAGGGTATTTTGGACTTTTTGCATGTCTGTACCTTTTTCTCTGTAGGTCTTAGGGCGGCCGACTGAATTATTTTTGATCGGCTTTTCTCTGTGCACTGGTCAGATTTCACTCTAGGATGTCGGTTGGTTCATGGTGTGTTAGCTGGTCAGCCTCAGGGAGGCCACTCGGCTTGCCTTATTATTATTCCTTGATGATCTCTGGAGATCATTTGGGATTTTTGGGAAATATTAAGAAAGCTTCACGTTGATACTTCTGAGCTAGTTGAGGTTTAGACCTTTGCTCGGTTGTTGGCGTGGATACATGTCTCTTGTTGTTCTGAGTGGCCCTTTGGTTTTCAGACTAACCTTGAGTCGATCGTCAGCCCTTCGATCGATTAGCACTCCTTCGGTCGATCGGCATCCCTTCGATCGATCGACAATCCTTTGGTCAGCTGGGAGGTCTTCAGTCGGTCAATTTAATAAGGACTTGTAGCTTTTCATCAGAGGAAGGATCCTCATTTTATCTCTTTTAATCTAGACTTTCAAAATGTCTTGAGATGTATGCAAACCATTTTTGAGTGTACAAAAACAGATATATATGTCATTTACTTTCTACTCAAAAAGGGAAAATTATTCTATCTTTTTATATTTTGACAAATCAATGGATTTACTTAAAGAATCAAAATTCCATTTTAGTTTGATTTGAAAACTTTATTCTAACTTAATTTTTTTTAAAAAAGTTTTAATTTACTTAAACAAAATAATGAAAAGTTTAATTATATTTTGGTTCAATGATGGAAAAAAATTAACAGTGTGATATAACTGTATTTTAAAATACAGCCATTTATATTTAATTCAAAACTACTTAATTCTTTAGTAAATTAAAAAATAAATTAATCGTTGAAGGCCCCCATAAATTTTTTTTTAATAAATACAATTTTAAATTGAAAAAGCCCCTTTTAATAGGTATTTTTACTCCTATTTAATTTTATAAAATTAATCTCCTATTGATAAAAAATTAATTAGGACTGCTGCTTTTAAAGTTTAGCCAAAACAAATGCTTAACAAACAAATTAAAACAATGCTTTCAACTAAAAAAATGCTCATAATGCCTTCCCCAGATATTATTCTTCCCTTAAAATAGATAGTATTCAACAGCATATAACAACAACAACAACAAACATTTATATCACTAAGTGAGAAAAACTACATGAATACTTTTTCTCCATTATGTCATATTTTCATTTAATTCTAATGAATTAAGATTATTTTTTATACATGTACAGTATTTCTAGATCTATATCTACCTTTCACAACGTAAGTTGCTCTTTTAATTCGATCATCTGATGATGGATGTTTAATGTGACCAAACTATCTAAAATAATCCATTTGCCGCTGGAGCTACTACAACCCTTTCACAAATATCCCTTTCGCATTGGATCTACTCCAACATAACGAATATATTCATTTCGCATTTTGCCTCCAAGTATAAAACCACTCATCCACTAAGCGCTCATCTTTTAACAACACTTATTTTGATGCCTCTCTTTTACAGACCAACATTCTGCAACATAAAGCATTGCAAGTCTCACTACCATTTTATAAAATTTTCCCATAGGTACAAGCAATACTTTTTATAACATAATAGGCCCAATCTATTCCTCCACTCACTTTCATAAAAAGTCACCTAAGGAACATGGATAAAGCAAATTCATCATAATGCTACATTAAATAAAGTTACTATAGATACCCAAGCATAATAAATAAAGTTAAATATCAACATGATGCAAATGTAACCAATAGAACATAAACTAGCACCACAATATTACAAACATATTATACAAGAGAAATGCCTCCTTCCCCTTACCAACAAAGTACAAGTTCTGCAGTAAGGAAATTCAAGGCAAATCTCAGCTTCAAATTGTCTTATTGCAACAAATATACAAAAATGAACATAAAAAAATACATAAATGCAGACCATACAACTACTCTTCCTTCTTTCTCCTCATCATAAGCAGATAAAGGGACCTAGTCATAGGTACAAGCATTTTTTGACAACTTTATGGCCTTGTTCTTGCTGGAATCAACTACAATTTGACATGCGGCATGCTTCCGATGCTTTACCTGAACCAGCTTTCCCACCACATTAGCTCGGGTAACCAAATCAAATACCAAAGTTAATGGAACCGAACCGCCGCTATTCGATAGAGGTAAGCCGGCGCCAGCTCCATATAGAGGAACCTTGTCTCCCCTCAGTATTAAAGACATAGTTTTATGGCTTTTTCTGGGCTGGTAATACTTCTCTAACTGCATCGAAATCGCAATTTCATGCATTCATTGGGTTTGAAATAACAAAGTATTTCACGGCTTTAATTTACATTGATGTACTGTTTTCATTTCAAACAATATTAAGCTTCAATTTTTCAAAATATTTCTGATACTCCACATATTTATCTCTACTGACTGAGAAACGGAACATGACTGTTAAACAGAAGAGTGGAACATTTCAATATTGCTGAAAGAGAAAAAGAATGGGAGTCAGACTTACTTGACCAGTAGCAATTACAATATCCAAGTACTTGAGATTAATGGGACTAGAAGTGACATGAATGCCAAATGCGGATGCTGGATTATATACATTGATTTTCAGAGAACAGTTCACTGTGATCAACTTGGTCAGAACTCCGGTGCTATCCGAGCCCTCTCCCGAATAAAAATCATCCATCGACAGGCTCTGCCTCGATAATACAATTGTTAAATTTAAGCCATTAATCATCACAGATAACAGTTTCAAACAACAACCAATAAGGGAATCAAATTATAGATTCAACAAATCGACTCTAGTTGTACATAGTGACTATGCCAACTTTTTTAAGTGTATCAAATGATCATAGAAGCATAAAACATCTACATAATCAGTATACAGAACAAAACATCAAATTCAAAATGCTAAGCTCCGTTTAAGCAACATGAAGCTACACAAGCAGGAAATGCCACAAGGATTTCTTCTGCTGATTCAGCTAATGCTTAGAAATGATAATTACTGCTGCTTTTACAAGATACCAACTCAATGTAATCATCTCGAATATATACTAAAGATAACATTAGATGACACCCATTAAATTCAGTATAGATGCCAATCCAAGTTACCCAGGACAAAAGCTAAGCTAACTTAAGCAAGCATCTATATAAAGTTCTTCCAACAAAACAAAAAGAATCTTGTAATATGTTTATTAATGCATATGTTTTCATTATATTAAATTCACAAGTCAATTTTACGTGCAGAGCCGTTGAATTAAAAACATGCTTATTGCGTGATGGAAGATCCACGACGGTAGAGTAATAAATTAGCATCTTAGTATTGTATAAACTTTGATGGCACAGATAAAACAAAAGCAAGCAGAATGAAACAACTCGATTTTTTATGTGAAAACGCAGAGAAAAGTAAAAAACCCATGAGGTCTAGCTCAGTTGAAATAATCTGCTATGTAATTGTAAGTACAAAAACTCACTATCCTCTTGAATTCGAGAAGATGAAATTATAATGTTAATGTACAATAGTAGTTCAACAATAATAGTTATAATAGTCCGCATAGGCCGTAGCCAATTGTTATGAAGGCAGTAACCTGCCATGAATGTTATTGACGGTGGTTGTGAGGGCTAATTGGTCGTAGAGGTCGTAATTGACAGTTGCGGTGGTAGTTGGCCAAATAAGTCGTAGATGGTTATTTTATTAGTATCAGTTGGCCATAGAGGCCATCATAGGAAGCTGCAAGAGCTGTAGGCCATGTTGGTCGTAAATGGTCACAAAAACTGTAGTTATGAACAATGATAATGTTTGTAGGCCACAGATGCCGGAGTTAGGAGCCGCATGAGCAGTGAGCCACGTAGGAAGTAATTCGTCATGATGGTCGTAGTGGTGAGCTACGATAACGTTTCTTTGCCATTGAGGTCGAAATTGGGAGATGCAAAAGCTATGAGACACGCTAATCGCAGTTGATCACATAGACCACAGTAGTGAGCTGCAATAACGATCAGAGGCCACAAATTGAAGTTTGAAGCTTCAAAAGTGGTAGATCAGGTAGGTCATAGTTGGTCACGTAAGCCGTAGTTGTGAACAACAATAATGTCCGTAAGCCACAGAAGTTGGAATTCAGAGCTGAATGAGTTGTGCAGAATATAGGCTATAGTTAATCACGTAGGTCGTAGTGGTGAGCTGTGATAATGTCTGCAGACCATAGAGGCTAGAGTTGGAAGCTGCATAAGCTGTAAGCCACATGAACCGTAGTTAGCCACATGAGCTATAATGATGAGCTGCAATAACGTCCGCGGGCGATAGAGACCGGAGTTAGAAGTTCTGCGAGTTGTGAACTACATAAATCGTAGTTGGTCACATAGGTCATTTTGGTGAGATACAATAATGTTTGTAGGCCACAGGGCCCGAAATTGAGAACTGCGAGAGCTGTGTACCTTGCAAGGCGTAGTTGGTTATATAGGCTATAGTAGTTCATCGTTACACTAGCTTCGAGGTGTGCTGTTGTACAGTCTTTAGGGTGCATCATTGCACCATTATCGGGGCGCATCGTTGTGGCGTACTTCATTACCCTACGAGGTCCACTGATGGCAACAAGCAGGAGGCGGCCAACATTGGTCGACTGCAATTATTAAGCGGTGGCTGACGATGGTCAACTTTTGCAGGAGCGAAAAATGTTTGTCAAGACTTCGGTGTACAACGATATTGGAATTCAACTCCCAATCTAGCTTTAAGCCCAAGTCTCTCCACTGTTATTAAGGAAGTCAGACTCTATGTATAAAATATGGAAGTGGCCTCCCTGTAAATAACGAAAGAATCCAACCTACTCTATCGAACGACATGAAGATATTCCCTCAATTGGACGATGTTTTGTGGCCATGTAAATGCCTTAACGATGTCAGAATCAAGCGATCATGTTGATTTGTTTCATCAAGCCATTTGATTTGACTATAAGCTTATCAGATTTGAAATTTGTTCGTCTTTCAAATTAACAACCGAAAATTCCAAAAGTAGTTTAACGACTTGATATGAGATTAATTTGACTTGGATAGGACCAACTTTAGTATCATTGGGTCTATCTCATTGAGCTGATCAATTTGCATGTAAGTTCGTTAAAATTGGAGTTTTGCAAGATTTTTAATTTGAGTTTGATTGTTTCTAGCTAAATAAACTTTAAGAATCATGACAATCCCTCGAGATTTGCGCCAAATGGCAAAATTTGTTGATGACATACCGGTTGCCCCTAATTTCTGTGAGGCCTCATTTGTATTATCTGAAATTTAGTAGAATAATAAAAATTAGGAAAATTTCCCAAAAAATAAAAAAATTTAAAGTTTTCCAACAATCAGCGGCAGACGACGACTGATGTGGCTGCGAAAAAGGAGCGGGTCGGCAGGTCCTAATAATAATCGGCAGCAAGTGCGACTGCGAACAGTGGAGCGAGCTAGCAGGTTGCAGTTGCGGGTTAGTCGTGTTAGCAGGTTGAAGATATTCGATAGCGAGCCGAGCTTGCTGACTTGCAGAATGCCACGCGGGATCAAAAGAGAAGGCAAGAGCTACCATGTCATGGATCAAGGAGATAATGGACCACGGGGAATGGTGGGCTTGAATCTGGCGGGATCTGGATGGCAAAGCATTGCGTGTGGGATTGATCTGAACAACGTGACCAAGTTTGCATGACGTAATTTTTGCAAAATTCGGTGGTAAAATGCAAAAACATATTTCAACATGGATTGCGTGGTCTGGCTGTTTGAGTGCGGAAAATCAGATGGTCAGTGTAGGTTGTCACTGAAAAACATAAATTTTGTCTACTTTTTGATATTTTTTGGCCTTTTCAAGCCTATAAAAAGGCCAAAAAGAGGATAAACAATTGCAGATTCCCAGTCTTTTGTTGTGCCATCAAATGAGTTCCCATCGTCTGCTAACTGAAATCTCTCGTCCTGTTGTAGTGCCATAAATGAAACTCAATTGGCCTGCTAACTAGAGTCTCTTGGCCTGTTGTTGTGCCATCAACAGAGCTCACTTGGCCTACATTATGTCACCTTTTGCGCTGCAAACGAGCACCCCCAAAGTCTCTCGATCTATTTTTACGACATCAACAGAACTCCCTTTTGCGTTATCGTCGCACGCCCTCGAAAAAGATTTCATCTTCAACTCTTGAGCTTTTTGGAGGTGATTTTTCAATGATGATGTTGTGTTTCTTGAGAAAAAAATTTTCATACTACTTCAAGATATCAATGTTTGGGGAATCCTGACCTCTCAAAAATCAGCAAAAGTAATAGAATCTTGTGGAGACAATACCAACACCTTTTAAAAATGAGTCTTTGAGGGAGTGGAAGATCAAGATTATAGACATCAACCATATCCTTGGCAATCACAAACATGTGAATAACTCTCATGCAATAGCCATATTATCATTGGTATGTCAGTTAGTAAAGTGCAGCGATGAATCCATGATGATTTTCTTCTTTCAGCAACACACTGAACTAATAAAAACTTGAGAAGAACTGAGGGAAACATGGGCTGGCCTCGATTAGAGCACAGAGAATTTGTAGACCTTTTGATCGAGGGTGCTCACTCTTCAAAGGGAGAATATAAAGTTGTGATCCTTACGTGCAGGTGTAAAATTTTGACAAATACTTACAATGAATGGTTTACTGACCGTACCGTCAGACTGCAACTAATCTCAAGATACCCTTCATCCAGTGTCTAAAGAATCCCCTTATGCTTTGGAAAAAGGGTCAAACTGAAATTGAATTGTGGAAGCATACCCTTGATGATGAGAAAGATGTTGTAGTAGTTTGGTGAATTTGTTTATACTAACTTGTTATAACTTTTGTGTGTGTTGTTCTATGTAGTTTTTCAATTGTCTGATATGACATTTATACATGGTAGCAGTGCGTTTTTCAGTACGTCCTTTTCTTGTTTGATATTGTGATATTGCATTGTTCGTGTATCTCTTGATGTAACAAAAAAAATTGATATTGCTTCTAAGGCTATTGTCTTTCTTACTGAGTTGTGGTTGTTCATCTAAAGGGATATTTTTGCCCCATTTCCAGGTGTTTTCGCCAAACTTCTGGGTCATTGCCTAAATTTTGGGTCATTGTTGGCCCACTTTTGGGCGGTGCTATTGATGTCTTCATCTTCACAATATGAGAATAATAACATCAAACTTTTTTGAAGCTCATGCCTTCCAAGATTCTTTGGCTTCTATCACTTGTCCATCAAGACTTGCCTTCTGCACTTATCTTTCAGGGGTATGACTATACACTATGTCTGACACTTTCCCTCGTAAGATCATTCTATTGAAAAGTGTATCCACTACTAACTTTCCATAAAAACTTATTTGTTGGGCTCTTCTTCCGGTAGTATGGGTGGAGACCTTGTCTGCCTATAACAATACTCGACATTTCCTAGGTTGTTAGTCTAAGATAGTCTTTTTGATGATTGTAACCTGTAACGGAAAAAGTCGGCGGAAATTCACCAAAGATTTTTAAACAATATGAAATTAATCGAAGCTCCCGCTTGACGACTGAAGCCTGTTATGGACGAGGTAAAATCAAGTCCCTGTGGAATCGATAAAGTCTAGAATTAGGTATTAAAGATCTTCGGTGTTTCTCGAGACTGATGAGTAGGTCAAGATATACGGTGTTTTTTTCTTGAAAATATAGTTATAATTATATTCAAAAATGATATATGGTGACTTGTTAGTTACTGCTTTTGAATTTGTTATCCTCAGATAGAGTGTTGTTTACACGAGCCTGTAAAATAACCAATATATCAAACTCAAAGAGATTAGCTTCTTGATCGAGTTGAGAAAGAACTCTAGTATGATGAGGGCGTTGAAGAAGTACCATTTGCAAAAAAAATTGCCCCTAGTCAAGAGGCTATTCTCGTAAACTTAATGTTTAAATGAAACGTGGGATGACTATCTCACCACAGTCATGCTCGAAATTTTAATGTGAACGATCTTTGGAAACTACAGTGAATATTGCCCTCTTAGTCTTGAAGTAGTTTTCATAGCCAGTGTCTGAATAAGATGCAGGAAGACTACCTAACCCTAATCGTGCTCAAGACGTTAATGTGAACGACATTTTGAGATTGCGACTAAGGTTGCCTGACACATTGAAGAATGCAAAAAAGTAGGGGCTCGACGTCTCAATTTTCAAGACTGTGTCTAATGGAACATTGTTTCCCACAAACCGTGTCAAGTTGTTGCGTGTTAAAATATCCACAGAGGAAAAATAATAAATGTGTCATAATGTTGTACGAAAATCTAATACACACAGATAAAAGAAAAGTATACAAAATGAGAAGCCTTTATTTTTTCATGTATAAAACCCTGAAAAGACAAAAAATTCACGGAGCCTAGCGCAGTTGAAATAATTCACTATATAATTGTAAGTATATAGATCACTCTTCACTTGAATTAGAGAAGATGAAATTACAATATTGATGTACAATAGTAGCTCAATAATAATAAATATAACGAGCAACAAATACCTTATTCGATTGTTATGAAGACGGTAGTCCGCTATGAATATTGTAGACGGTGGTTGTAGTGCTAGCTGGTCGTAGAGATCGTAATTGAAGGTTGTGGCAGCAGTTGGTTATGTAAGTTAGAGATGGTTGTTTTAGGAGCGTCGGTTGGCCATAGATGTTGTAAGAGGGAGCTACAAAAATTGTGAGCCATGTGGACCATAAATGGTAACATAGGCTGTAGTAGTGAGCTGTGATAACGTCAGTGGACCACAGAAGCCAGAATTGGGAGCTGCAAGAGCTGCAAGCCACGTATACAGTAGGTGGTCGCATAGGCCATAATGGTGAGTCGATAATGTTCGTAGGGCACATAGATTTAAGTTGGGAGCTGCTTTAGATGTTAGCCATGTAAGTCGTAATTATCACATAGGTCATAGTGGTAAGCCAATAACGTTCGTGGTGACAAAGACAGAAATTAAGGGTTGCGTTTGGGAGAGCTTATTTGCAGCGGTGGCGTTTTTAAAATGCCATATTCAGTTTGGAAATCCCATTTCAAGAGCTTTTTACAGAACTCTGTTTTTATTTTTCTATTAGACACAGATCGTAGGTAGGACCCCGCGATCTGCGTTTCATATGTTTGAAAGACACGGCTTGCCCCTCTCATCGCTCTCGTTCCTCCTCTGCCCTAAATTCGCACGTCGCTCTCGTTGCTCCTTCTCCCTCACCGATCGAGCACAGATAAACAACATTTTTCTTCTTCTCCCGCACTGTGCTGCCACTCTTCTGCGTTGCTCGTCGTTCCTCTCTTCTCCCTCCCCGATCGAGCATAGGTAAATAGTGATTTTTTTCTTCTCCCGCACTGTGCTGTCGCTCCTCTGTGTCGCTCTCGTCGATCCTCTCTTCTCCCTCACCAATCGAGCACAGATAAACAACTATTTTTTTTTCTCTCCCGCACTGATGCCGCTCCTCTGCTCTTGTTTCGTTTCCATAGCACTTGCTTTGATTTTCAAGAAATGCAAACGAGTTTCTTGGTTTTCAGTTGATGGATCGGTTTTAACAGGATTCTTACACCTAAATTTATATATCTTACACCTATATTTTATATGAAAATGCTGTGGAAGTTGCCTGGCTCCCAAGCATCACCAATGGCTTTATAACAGTAAATATCAAACTTTGGATGCTAGAAATGTAAACACATAAGAATTTTGTGGTTTCTATGTAAATATTCCATATAATGTGATGACATGAATATTTTTTTAAGTGTTATTACACTAATGCACGATTGCATTAAGAAGATTGGTAAATTTGTAAAAAGATCTGCAAATCAGTTGTTTACAAAACGCACAAACCAAATAGCTGCAGCTTATCGTAGTTTATCCAGTACAGGGGCAGATTGGTCATTTTTCCAGAATCAGTTGTTCTCTAAACGCACAAACCAAACAAACAGACAGCTTATCCGGATCAACTGCTTATCACCAGATTATTAGGATAAACAACTTATAGGGATAAGCTGCAGCTGCCCCAAACAGACCCTAAGAGCTACATGAATTGTGAGCTACGTAGGTAATAATTTAGTGACATATGTAATTATGGAGAGCTATAACAACATCCATAAGTCACATAGACGGGAGTTGGGAGCTACAAAAGCAGTGGATCACGTAGGTCATAATGATAAGTTGCAATAACATCCGTAGACTACAGAAATCAGAGTTGGGAGCTGCATGATATATGAACCACATAGAATGTAATCAGTCACGTAGGCGTAGTGATGAGCTGTGATAATATTTGTATGCCACAAAGGCCGAAGTTAATATTTGCATTAGCTATGAACCACATAAGTTAGAATTGATTACAAAGACCGTAGTGGTGGGTTGCAATAATGTCTGCAGGCAAAGCCGGAGTTAGGATTTATGCAAGCTATGAGCCACGTATATTGTAATTAGTTACACAAGTCATGGTGGTAAACTGCAATAATGTTCGTAGGTCACAAGAGTCGAAGCTGGGAGCTACATGATTTGTGTGTGACAATACCATAGTTGGTCACATATGTTGTAATGGTGAGTAGTTATACCATTTTCAGGGCGCGTTGTTGCACCATCTTCCAGACACATCATTACACCATCTTTGTGGGGCGTTGTTGCCCGTCTTTGGGACGCGTCTTGCACCATCATTGGGGTGCATCTTGTACCTCCTTTGAGGCGCATCGTTGCATGATTTTTCTGGTGCTTTGTTGTACCGTCATCGGGGCGTATCATTGCATTATGCTTTGTTACCATGTAAGATCCACTAATGGTGACTAGCATTGAGGCGGTTGGCGGTGGTTGATGGTACCAAGCGAGCGGTAGTCGATGGTGGTCTATAGCTGCGGGAGTAGACAACGTTTGTCAGGTATTCAGTGTAAAGCAACATTGGAATTTAGCTCCTCCCAATCCGGCTCTAAGTTTAAGTCTCTCCTCTCTTTCGTAAAGGGAGTATGACTTTATTTATAGAGCTTGGGAGTGGCCACCCTTTAAATAATAAGGGAATTCGGACCACTCCATCGAATGACCTACAGATATTTCCTCAATCAAATTGCATTTTTATGCATTTAAGTGTCTTAATGATGTTGGAATCTAGTGATTTTGGGCTAGTTGGATTCGTCTCATTGAGACACTCGATTAGATTATAAGTTTGTTAGATTTATAATCCATTTAACCTTCCAATTAGCCACACGAATCTTCTAAAAATGATTTCATGGCTTGATCTGGGTTTGATTTGACTCGAATCAGATCAATTTTGATGTCAATAGGTCCGTCTCGACGATACAGTCAATTTGACCATAAGTTTGCTGAAATTGGATTTCATGGATGATTTTAAATTTAGTTTGAAGGTTTATTGCTCAAAAAATGCCTTGAGATTCGTACTAATCGTCTCAAGATTTGTGTTAATTGGCAAAATTTGCTCCTGCCATATCAAAGCTTTTTATGTAATTCCTCTCACCATCTTATAGACCCCTATAATCCCTCCTACAGCTAACATTTAAAAATCACTGAAAAGTAGAACAAATTGAAAAGAAAAACCAATAAAAAGGCATTTCAGCTCATTCATCATGCATAGCAAAAAAAAAAAAAAAAACAAAAAAAAACAAAAAAAAAGCATCAATTTCTTGCGAAGCAGAGGTATTATAATTAATTGTCACCTTCACCACCACATCTGCTTTGTATGGTCTGCTCGTTCCCCAGATAATAAGGCAAAGTGTAGCAAATACTAAAACAAATGCAAGGAATGCGAGCACAAGCTGGCAACGACGAGAGAGGCCCTTATCCTCATGAAGATCATCATAAGGACCCTCTTCCTGAATCACTGTGCACTCAGGCCATCCCTTCTCATTCATCCTTTTCCCTCGCAACTTTCGCCCGGAGGATGAGCGAAAAATCCCAGAAAACCTACTGGAAGATGAGGTCCTGGACTGCCGGCCAAGCGACGGGTGCGAAGGAGATTCCATAGGGCTATTGTATACTGGTGTGGCTTGCATGGAGGTGGACTTATCTCCATCATGTGAGTCCCTTGAGGGACTCTGCACATAGTAGACTGGCCTCTTTGGTGACCAGCAAGGGGATGAGGGTGCCAAGCTTGTGACATCGGAATCGGATTTAACATGCATTTTCTTAACCTGCCATTAATGTCATGCAGTAGAATAAGAAAAACAGAAGGTGGAAATGAGCCAATTGCTGGTTTATAAAGAGGCGAAGAAATCTAAATGAATTTATTCAAATAAGTTTCCTGTATTATTCAGCCATTTCTATTTTCCAACTCACTGAAACAGTAGAACACTATAATTTCAAGAAAAGTTTAACAAATGTAGATTTTTTTCTTCCTTTTTTGGCCTTTTCAAAATAAAAAGCGCAGTCGGTAGAAATCAGAAACCAAGAAAAGGCCCTTTTTTTCCCCAGGGAAAAAAAAAGGATTTTTTAAGCTATGAGTTGTGCAGAAGGAATGAATTAGGTGGCGAGAAACAAGAAACTCCAAATGAACGGAGAGAAATTGAAAATTTCTCAGCTTTCACCATTCTTTTCTATCAATCTGACGGAAACAAAGAGATAAATAGATACCTAGAGTGAGCTCCCTTGTCCGCCTTCAGATTCTAATGGTCTGGCCTTAGATCCTTGCAAAGAACAGAGAGGTTTTCAGCTAAGAATCGAACTTTCTCTCTCTAACGTCCATGCTGACAGTCGGTGACGAAGGCACTCCAAACAACACAGACACAAGCTTGGCGCCACCATAGAAAGAAAGAGAAAAGTGGTGGCTAGAAGACGGTAGGCTCAGAGATAAAGCCACACTCAAGAGTGAGTGTCGGCAGAGGACAATTATCTTTTATCCCCCGCTAACTTCTTGATTTTTCAGATGGTAGTAGTATACCCTATATTAAAAATGAAAGGGGAGATTTACATACAGTACTCAATTCCAAGTTGTTTCCATATCTTAGATCTAACATCTACACTTCAATTTTTTCGTACCATCACATTAGCACCCTATAAAAATGATATTTTTCACTTCAAAAAATCAGTTAAAATAGTAGTATTTTTTATATGATATGAAAATTTTAGGTGATATTAATATAAAAAGTAAAATTTAGATTTTGGTTAGCTAAATTGGAATAGAGTGACATGTATGTTGTTGAATCCTAAATAGCCATTTAGATTAAACATGCCTCGAGAGTTGGAGCGAGGAGAAGGAGAGTAAACGAGAGATTAGAGCAGACAAAGAACTCTTGAGAAAGAAGTCGGGGAGAAATGTCTCTTTATTCGTCTTCGTACCTCCTATTTTTAAGGGTTTTTTTTTTTACAATTTCAGAAATGAGGAAACGGTTATGAAAATCGCCATTAATGAAATTAATGTGTTAGATTAATACAAAATTTGTGTGGCTATTTAAGTGTAATACAACTATCATTAACGAATCGATGCATTTTAGTTCAGATTACCAGCGTGACCAGTTGCGTGACTATCACTCCTACATAGCAAAGCCAGTCGATCGACTAGTTTTGATTAGGCGGCCATAAAAGAAGTTTGGGTAGCTGGGACCATAAGCATGGTCTGTCGATTGAATCCCTTGACTGTTTGGGTATCCCCCCCCC